>NW_010125710.1:0-16097 GCF_000699245.1 Pterocles gutturalis | reverse complement strand
GGAAATAGTATACCACTTTTTTTTCAAGCAAATAGAAGAGCTCATGTGATTACATACGGTACCATTTTGCAACCAGGTAGAAATGAACGGTGCCCCTAACCTTCTGGAAGCACAGACAGGAGTTGCAGCTGATCAAAAAAGAAGAACAAGAGGACTTGTAAAATTTTGCCAGTTTTAAAAATATTTGGGAGTATGTTTAAAAACACGATTCAGTGCCATTACTGCAACACAACCGTGTCTTCTACATATGACTTGTTTAGATACAGCAGTCTCATAATTTAGCTTGAGAAATTTTGCAGAAAAACATTTAACTTCTATTTTTTGTTTACTGATATTCCATAAACTATAATCAGGTTGTGCTTTTTAAGGATGCCCTTTATTACAAACAAATAAATAACTAATTAAAACCAAAGTTCAGTGTCATATTTTGAGGTTTTATGCAATCTAACTGTAATCCAGCTCATGGATTTACATAATTCAGAAGAGTTTTACACAGAACTGTATTCTCAGATGGATAAAGATGTGTAAATCCCTCAAAATCGAAAGGAACTGATACCCAGGAGGGCAAAGCAAACAAAACAGCCCATCAGCAATTCAACCACATGAAAGACCACAAAGAAACACCAAAGCCACCCACGCAGCTGCCTGAAGAGTCTGTCAAGGAACGAGAGGCTCTTGTTTAGCTCATGTTGCTGCTGGAAATGTGTTTGAAGAGCTTGGCAATACATCTGGATTTTACGAGTGGCACATAAAGATGAGAAAAATGAAATCAGATTGAATTATGTGCTGCAGTACACTGGCAGTGTCACATCTCAGCTAACTATCATGTAATTTAATTTACAAGATAATGGAACAATCTCCTGCATTTGTTACTTCCAGAGGGGCCGCTGATAAACATATCCACAGTGTAAGTACAAACTTAACTAGATAATCACCTAAAAGGCCAAGAAGACAGGATCCTTTCCATGGTACCTTAAACTATGTTTATTTTTTTAAGATATCTAGAAAGCCTCTGTTTCTGAAAAATGAATATTCAGGCCTTGAACAGCAGAGATCTATAAAACCAGAATAGGTATGGTGTATTGTTTCTACAGCCTTCAGAAATTACCAGTACTTAACTGGTAGAGTAACAGTATAACACAGTTATTGTATCACTTGTTATTGCTTTCTACCTGTTTTATATAAAGCTGACAGAAATGCCCAGTCTTAATTTGTCACTCCACCTACAAATCTGAAACCATCCCTTCTCAAACATCTTTGCTTTCCTCAGTCGGAAAGGAATATGACAAGAGGTTTACATTTTCAAAATATTTGTCAATAAGTGTTCAAAACACTTAATCTTAAATTTTGATCTCTACTACACTAACATAGCTCAGCTACATGCACTGAAATGTGAAGAGAGTTTTTGCTGAGAGAACACTTATTTGAAGTATAATTTAGACTATTTTAGATGCCTTCAAATTGATGCATGGAGTAGAAGGGAAACGGAGGAAAAACCTGGAACACTGAAGAGACTTGTCTTCAATGCTTGTTAAATGCTCCCTTGTTTTGTTCACTTTGTGAATCTGTAGTAAAATGAACAGGATCTTAAATACACACAGTGAAGGCTGTGAACTTTTATTCAGTCTCTGTTTAATCTTCCCCAACACTTTTTGTTTAAATTTGTGAGTGACTCATAGCAGAGGCTTCAGCCAAGCTTAGCAGACAGACTTTGTGCATGCCCACACAAATACTGACGAGTCTATTCCCACTGTTGGCTTGTAAGATTCCCACTGTCACTATCTTGAGCTTTTTGGGGAAAGATTATTCTTTGCATAGGGCTCTGCCAAAGTATCTCATATTCTGGTGACAGGAATAGTCGGAGACAAGAGACTCTATATATTAATTTTCATTTATGACCTAATATAGCAGATTATTTTTTGCATTAGTTCAAATGAAATATTTGTCCTGTGAATTATGCTTTTATAGGACCCTGTGTAATGCTCTTTTATTTGCAGTTAAACAGCTCTCTAGGCAGTACCTTTTATATAAAACAAATTTATGTTGCAACAACATTCGCAAAATAAGAATCTACTCATGTGCTCACTGTTCCACATGGTTAGGAGACTTCAGTGGCCAGAGCAAAAAATTCATTAGCTTTGACCATCTGAATTAATATCTTAAATCCTCTTTCACATGAGAATCCTCTTCCTCACGCAAATTTCCAGCACATGGCTAGTTTAAATATAGTTCTTGTATAGTATGTTCTGCACTGCAGTTGCCCTTCCATTCCTGCAATAATTAGACAGCACACTTGTTCAATATGTAGATCTTCTGCTTAAAAAGCAGGCAGGAAATGATTGTTAAGTATAGAATGTCCAGCCTAGGGGATCATTACTGTGCTAAAATGATCTAAATTTTTAAAGAAAGGGTTCTACCCCACCCCACTTTTCTGAGATGGATTCTTTTCTTTTTAGACAGATCAATTTTGTCATCTGGCATATTTCCTGGCTGCTCCAATGCCAGTGTCAAGCCTGCGGGAGGCTGTGGAAATGCACACATTGGGGCATAGTAGGATCTCCCCTTTCGGCACTGCCCCTGAGCTTAGGCTAGTGTAAATGATCCTGGCACCATCCTTGAAGATTCTGGTGGCCTATTATTAAGTGCATCAGCAATGGTGAAGTGTAATGGGGTTTAGTTGTGCTTCGAATTTTACAACAGTTCAGCAGAGTGCTCTAGAACACTTTAGTGTATTTCAAGGTGTAAGAGCCAACCAGTTCTAATTGCTGGCTCTTATGTCTTTAAATATGCAAGGGCATTTCATATATGATATATACTCTACTGAGGCACCATGGGAAAGTGTATAGAGTTTAGGACTAGGATAGGGTTGAATAAACTAAATTTTACATCAAAACTGAGGTAGGAGTTGACTATATTGGAATATCCTCCTAAGAGCTTTTACCTGAATTTTGATGTAAACCTTGTACATACTTTCTACTTCACTGAAATATATCTGAACTGTACGTGATAACAGGCTACTTCTAGCTCAAGATCTGACTCATGGTGAAAAGCATACTTGTGAAGCTTGGATTCAGGGAATGAAGTCAGGTGTTTTCCTGAAGAAACTTGGTGGTGACAGCTGTGATTTCAAGTTATACATTTCAGGACCTTTTCTTGACATTTATGCAGGTAGACTAAGGCTTTCTTTGTCTGTAGCTCTGAAGAGTTTCCTGTGTTTAGATACAAGATCTGAGGTAGATACATTCTGAATTAGTAAACCATGATTTCTGGTCCTCACTTCACCTTTTTAATGAACACATTTGTTTTTCAAGCTTCACTTAGGACTACTGTAATTTTCTCTGTATTTACAAAGTCTCATTTTTATCAAAGTCACTCTAGTTAAAGAGACTTTAGTTAAAAGTTTTAGTTAAAAATCTTACCCTTGGTTTACACAACCAACATAGGCTGATTTAATACTTTTGTGCACGCAGCTAGAAGACTCCAGATGTACCAAGAGGTGCATTTTACAACTGACCAGCAAATTAAGATCCTTGAGTGTACAATGGCATGCACTAAGTCAGTCTAGACCTTAGGGCAGCAAATATGACTCATTTATCTTCTGATTATATCATGCTTTTTCCTGTTGTCAGACCTATTTCTACTGCAATCTGATTGACAAATTGATTAGAATTTGTGGGAACTTGGCATTACATGAGTAAGCTTAAATACTACATAATACACCATACCTTACAGGAAGTGACAGTATGAGAAGTATCTAGAAAATCTTCTGTGTTCCTCCCATTTATTGCATTCTATAATACAGTACTGACTTGTAAAATGAAAGCTTAAATATACTACTGCCCAGTGATGAAAATATTTTTTCTGTTCACGTTCTGGCATAATTCATCAAACACCAGGGCAGAACTATAATTTGGATGCCTTTCACTGCTAGCTACATTCAGTGATGGTAACCAAATGGTAAATAATTAGTCAGTTAGTTTTGTAGATGTTTTTGAAATCAATGATCTTACAGATGCTTAAACCTATCCATCTATGCATTTATCTAAACTTTTTATTAAAACTGACAGCTTCCACATTCAAACATTCTTCAAGCTTCTGAGAAGGCTGGAAGAAGTTCCTAAAACTGTTTGTTGCTAATGCTAATAACATGAAATAAGCTTTGGGCTTCACATCAGTCATGATGTCTCATCACAACAATGGGGCATAGTGAAAGAAGAAGGAAGTCATTTCAAATACTGGTTGGGTTCACATCATCTGAATGGCTGCCAGATGGGGCCCTGAGCTGCCCGGAGATTCCACCTGGGGGGTTAGAGTTGCCCATGGACTCTGCAGCAGGATGAATGGGCTCTCTGTGTCACCACCGCCCAGCCGGTGAAACCCAGCTGATCACATCTGGTGAGAGGCTTGAGGTATACCACTGGAGTAGACATCAGTAGGGAACCCATGGGCAGAGGGGAAGGCTGACAGCATTTCCTAAATTTTCCAGGAGTTCCTTAAATGTCTGTTTTATGTGATTTATTCATTCTCTGGGATTAGGCAGTAAACTTCTGCAGCTAGAGACAGAAGGACGTTTTCAGTAGCTGCATGGATTTTAGTGCTCTCCTACCAGCCAAGGCTGGGGAAGGCTTCAAAAATCCTCTCTCAGTCAGAGGTCAGGAGTTACAACAAAGGGAATATGAAATGAAAAAGATGACTGAAATCTAAATATTTAAATTTCCATTAATATATATACTCTACATATATAAAATAAATACAAAAGCACATGAGATTGCTTATCTGTAATACAAGGAATTTTAACAGCAGTTATAATAATTCTATTTTTTGTGTATCAGGTTTAGCTGTGTAAAACTACAGCTAACTTTCTGATACTTGAAACATTTGTTCTCAAGAGTTGGCAGGTGAATGTTTACCTCCAGTGAACTTAAAAATCAGACATAAACTTATACATTAGCCATCTATAAAGCTTACCCTCTGTAATTCATATATTAGTCATCTATCAGAGACAAGGTGTAGAACTTAAAGATAATATCATAGGTTTTGTATGTGAAACCAGCTGTTCTAATAAGATACTTCATTTAGAAATGAAATCTACTTGTGTATTATTGCACTTTTTTTTAAACATTTTCAAGTGAAAAATGTGATAATTTTTTAGCTTGTAGAACTGTATGCAGTGTATGCAGTGGGTTGCTTTGTTTTTGTTACATATTCATTAGCTATTTTGCTTCTTCATATGTATCTTCTCGTATATTCATATTAGGGAAGTCAGGTCAAGAAGTCTATCTTCTACAAAGAAAAGAACATGGTATGTTTTGCAATAATTCTTAGATGCCTTAGAAATATTGTTGAGAAAATTGCGTCTCTCTCACTAATGAGTTTTGATTTGCTTATGGTGAATATCATTGCATGATTGAGCTGGATGCTATACCCTTGTGTTCTGGTCCAGTGGACTTCCTGTATGTTAGCACGATACAACTGGTCCTGCACTAGGAAAGGAGACATCTTGTAGCACTATGTAATTATGGCTGTATAGTTGGACTGGACCTGTCAAAGGCCTTGGGCACATCAGGGCATGAGGCTTTCATGGTTTTGTTTACCGGTGTGGAATTGCTCCCATTCTGAGTAGCAGAGATAGGACACCACAGACCTTTTAGAAAGCAAGAGGGAACAGCGCTAGTTAATCCTTCATAATTTTTTACTGTTTAGTCAAAATGATGAAGTATGTACTTGCATACTTTGTAGGCTGAGTTTGTTGTAAAATTCTCACCCCTCTTATGCACAAAGTATTGCTGAGTTGCTTAGAGACATGGTGCCTAGAATACTGGTACTGTGTTTATCTTGTAGCAGTTTGGGTTTATCTTGAAAGCAGACATCATGGGGAAGCACATCTGGGTCATATTTTCATGCCTTTATTAGCAACCATTGGGAAGCAACTAAACTGTTAAATGAAAACTTTAATTTTGACGTAATGACATGGTGCCAAGAATAAGAGATCTAAAAATGCAGCTCTGATATGGTTGGTTATGTAGTGAGTGGGAATATTCTTTTTACTGAACAAATCATGAACTCACAAGTTTTGTGCTCTTAGAAGTGTCATTCCTTGAACAAGATGTAAAACTGAAGTCCAGTACATATGATTAAATGAAAGATGAATAGAGAAATACTGATCTGGATAACTGTATTCCATTGAGCCGAATCTCACTTCTCTTGTAATTGTCCCACAGTTTTGCTCTGCACTGATAACTAGTCACCATGATTAAACCCAGAAGTAGCTGCCTTTTAATATCAGCTGTGAGGACAGTTCATGTACATGTACTGATTTATCCTGAGTACCACCTCCACTGAAACATGACCACTTGTGGTAAGTCAAACCCAAATGAAACAAGCAAGTGCCTAAATCACACAAGAGGTTGAGGTTTTCAATATGATTCTCAAACTAAACAATTTAGACTTATTTCAGAAACTAATTCAATCATCTGGATCCTTACTGGAAAAAACTGAACCCTTAATCTTTATGCTTGAAAGAACTTTTATTTTTCAGTAATACCAGACTTCCACTGATTTCACTTGTCATTTGGACTGTCCTTCCATAAGAGGAAGACTGGCAGTAAGCAATCTTCTGAACAGACAAATTACTCCAGATACTTGGATGTCAGATACTCCTACCAAGGAGGCATGTCCTCATCACATGGTCTTGCAAGGTATTAATCATTTCAAGAAGTATTGACTCACAAACTTTCAAATCAAGGAGCAAAAAAAAACAAAACAAAAAAAACCCCAAGGATTGCTGTAGAGCACAGTTCAGCTTTGAGATATGAAATTAATCATAGTAATAAATACTGAAGCAGGAGTGAAGAGTAAAAAGGCAGCCTGATCAGTGTCTCTGATACGCTGCTTCTCCTTTGCTGTTTTGTTCACTGAAAACAGTTTTATTTCTATTTTCCATTCAATTCACTCTTCTTGTGCTTGATTTTTTTAAGTGAAGCTAAATTAGAAAATTGACCAAACAAGTGCTTTTTGTAAAAGTAAAAGCTGTGCATTTATGTGGAAACATAATTTATTTTTGACAAAGAGGTTTTATGTATTTTTCTTACCTACTGCACTATGGGGAAACAAACTTCCATTCACTTTGTGCAAACTGTAATCATCTGTACTCTTGTTTTATTGTACCCTGTGCCCATTGCTGCAATTATAGAAATTTCACATTCCCTCAAGAAATATTTTGTAGTTAAAAAATACACTACACTATGTACATATATACTCCTAAATATTCTGCAGTCCAAGAGAGAGGAAAATTACTTCCTGGCTTGTCAGTTTAGGGGCTGATGCTTTCCCATGGTGTTCCACAGAACACAACTGATGTGCTCTAAGATTATACAGAAATATGGCTACACAGGCAAAGACTAGACACAAACTCTGACAAAGAAGAAAACGGAAATTAATATGAGGAATCAAACATTTTCCTACTTTCTATCTCATACTATGGAATAGAAATGTTTATTTTGCTGGCTAATGTTTATCCACTAAAAATATCAACTGACAGAAAATTTATAAACACTGCTAGGAGAAAGAGAGCTGATAGAACATACAAAATATTCATGAAACGTATTAAGGCAAGCACTGTAGGCCCCATTTAGTAAATCTAGAAGAAACATCTATATCCCAAAAATTAAAGTTTAAAATGTTTTCTTACAGTGATGGAAGAAAGATGTGCAGTTAAACATAAGAGAAGACAAAATGTCATTGCAATACGAGTCCAGTTCAAATTTTAATAAGCAAGTGAAAATCTCTACACATGATGAGCTTCCACTAATGCCAGTTGTTGGTGATATGAATTTCTACAGATAACCATAGGGATAGATGGCGTGGTCTTCAAGGAGGTATGGTACTTCTTATGCTATATCTAAACTGGGAACTTTTCTGTTAGCACAGCCTAGTTGGGCAAGTCCTGAAGCTGGTGCAGACCTCAGGGCATATTTTACAAGCTGCTTCAGCATACAGCTTCATAGGAGAAAGCGATAATGAACTGTCTACCAACCAGAAAAAAACCCTCAATTCAAGGGCAAGATGCAAGAACCTGGGAAATGCCTGGAAGTTAACCTACTGGCTAGCTAAAGAAACAGAGCACGGCTGAGATGAAGCAGAGATGGAGTAGGTGGCTGACATGTATAGGGCCCAGGCAGGAGAGTTGCCAGCTTCTCAGCCTGTCCCACCCAGGTTTAACATACGTGGTGATCACGAGGGGCAGAAATGGAAGGGGAAAAAAAGGTGGGAAAAGTTTAAAAGAACAGAAAGTTCTTTAATCTGAAACGGTGTAACTACTGCTTATATAAGGGTATGCCTGTGTTTGTGGGGGTATATATATACATCTAGTTTTGGATTTGTGATGACAGGATGTTTAGCTAAGGGGGTAGATTACAGTGCTAGGACCATATTTGGAAAAGGAATGATTTTTAAGTTTCCTTTGCAACCCTTACTATCTTATTTAGTTCAAAAATTTTCTTGAAAATTGATTTCTCAAAGCAGTTTTATAAATATGGAAACAAATCACTGAAGTGAGAAAATTTTACTCCTACTTGAATGAGAAGCTCACAGTTAGCTACATAGAACCACTGCTGCCACAAGTATATACTGCCACCACAAAAAGGCAATCTGGTATGCTATGTTCAGCTCCTAGTATTGCACTCAGCAAAACACATAGAAAAATACGTAATTTTAAGCATATGCTTAACCCTTTCATGAATAGGAGCCTAAAATGTTCCTAGTATTCTTTCCAGTCCAGTGCAATTATCAGTTAGATGCATGGAAGGTGAATAGCATGAGGGAATGTGCCTACGCTGAGCAGGAGATTATTTCTTTTAGACTTTCTATACACACCATTCTTGCTTCATTAATATTAATAAAAGCTTGCGTATTCAAGACATTTATAATACTGAATTACATTAGTCAGTGGCTCTAATTATGTTATTTCTTGAATTCCAAATTGACTCCCAGCCTTACTCATTTTACCAAGTTCAAATAAGAATATGATTCATCATTTACAGAGAGCACATTACATAAATTACAGTTTCACAACTGAGCACACTGACTGTCTGCATTGAAGCTACAAATAGGAATAGAAATAGAAAGAATTTTCTATCCTTAGTTTGAAATTAAACTTAGCCTACCGTATCAATCATGTGAGCTCTGGCTGAAATGAGAATAGAAAACATTCATCACGTTTTAGATGTTCTAAACTAATAATAGTCTGTGACTTGTTTTCAAAGAAAGATAGAGCTGTGCTTAGGAAGGGTGTGAATCCCAAGTACAACTGCTGCAAATAAAAGCTTTGTTTCTTTTTTTTCCCGTTGGATTCCTCATGAGGAACATTTACTCCATATGTAGTACATATAATGGTTTTGCAATTCTAATGGAAAGTGTTAGCTACAGGCAGAGTATACAGCATCAAACCTCCAGTATATTCAGTAGTGTACTGTGGCCTACAGATGTGCCTCCAATAATAGTAAGTGAGCTCATCCTTAGTGTGGAAGATTATCCATTAGGGAGAGAATAATGTAAGTGATATGATCATTACATCACCTTTTCCTGTACATTATTCTCACTACAGCTGACGGGGAAAACATTTCTCAGTTTTAAGTTACATTATTTTCAAATTTTGCAGAGTCTAGATAAAAGTAGTGCTTGAAAGTACATGTACTTTTTAAGTTTCATTTGATAACAAAGAAGGGCTAATGCTGCAGTGCTGAATTACTTGTTCAGTATCTCCATCTGTTTTCTTCATATAAAATAGCTGTTCCATAGTATTACATCCCACATCTATTAACACTAGCTATTTCAATTTTTAGGGAAATGTTTTGAAGAAAAGATATTTTAAATCTATAGAATCACAGAATGAAGGGTTTTGGTTCAAAGATAGGATCAGTCTGATTAGTGTAAAAGAAGTCTTAACATTAAACTCAAAAGCAAATTGCCAGAAGCTACAAACTCAGGGAAATTTATATTCAGAGTACAGCAATAATGTGTTTTGACGAGGATGGAGCCAATGAAGAAATATGAAAAGATGTCTTGGCTTTTTCCATGCTTTTGGTAATAACAGTTTATGTCCCTATATTCAAGGATGGGGAGAAAACCACATTCATTATGATTAGGATGGAATTTATCATGATAAACAGTGTGTCTACTGATACTACTGCATAAAGCAGGGAATAATGTAAACCAACAGCAGAAGCTCTCCTAATTTAGAGACTATGGCATTCATAGTTTTGAAATTATGCATATTTTGGTCTTATTTTTTCCAAATCAGCGTGCTGTTCTGCAATGTTCTCAGCACCTGCCATCAGAATGAGAAATATTATCAAACTGTTTGTAAAAGCCTTAGCCTAGACTATATTAGTAGAGACATACACATTTTTATATCATGGCCTACTTTTCCAAGTTTCCGCTAAATAAGGATGTTGTAAGGATTTGGAATGTTTATGTGCAAATCTTACATCACATTTTTAGAACCAAATTAATTTAGAAAAAAAAATACCAGTTTCAACATGTAAACAGTAGTCTTATTTGTGTTGCAGACGTTCCTCAGACAATTAATACAATAAAGTTTTTAAAATAAACTCATTTGCTCCATTTAGTGTATTTGATTGAATATTGAGGTGGGGTGGGGAACAGGAGCAGACTTTTGATTCAGTTCTGCTGTTTTCACTGGCTTACACCTCTTTTCATAAACATTTGCAACTGTCAATGTTAATAGAAAAAAAACCATGTTGTTGGCTTAATCATAGGAGAGTGCAACTGACCTAAGTGTTTTGTGTAAGGAAATAATCGCAAAATATTTATCCTGGTTTTGGCTTCTTTGCTATGGTATCTACCTCATGTACTTGTTGCATTCCCAAGGATTTCCTGCTGTTGTGTGCAGCAAACTGTTTTACTACATGTGTTTCTACTTTTGTACTACATTGTTTTTCCTGCCCCAACAGTTACCAGGTAGTGCAGTATCAGTCACCATGCAGTGTGAATACCACAACATCAATAGACAATCTCCCAAATAAAATTACATGAAATTCTGGAAACCTGCTTGTAGATATAAAATTCTATTTTCCTCTCATTCCTCTCACTCCTAGATGTGAATGGAATAGAAAAAGTTTTATCTTTTAAAAATTCAGATATTGCTGTAGAACCATGTGTAAGAAGCATGATTAATAAGTTGCCTTACGTGTAAGATTTTCCTGATCTAAAGCATTCTAATGCTCCGAGAGTCTATATTTTATGAATGTAGATACACTCACAGACCAGTGGTCTCAGAAAATCATTTGCAGGGACCAAGCCAATTCAGTAAGCAGTGCAATAAATGGAGGTGGTGTATTTGGGTCTCCTACTGTCTTTGACATCCCTACTTCTTCACCAAGTTTAGGTTTAAATAGGTTTAAAGGTTATTACAGTGGACTGGCAATAACAGTCTGAATGCAAAGGGCTCACTTCCATAGAAAAAAAGAGAAAAATATATATTGGAGAAGTTGAAGGTCTGGAAATACCAAAATCCTCATTTCCTTACAACAGGGAGTATGAAATGATGTTAATGAGACTAATAAAATTATTTTTCCCTCCTTCCCTCCTGCTCTGATTAAACAACTGAGATCTATTTTACTAGAACATTATTGCTTTTTCCCCTTTAATCAATGTTTTCCTGATTTTTTTTTTTTTGTTAACTTTCAGGTTTCTTTTCTGTTGTTGTTCCAACTTTTAGGGGTTCACACCTGCAAAATTTTCTCCACCCCCCAAAGATCTAAAAAGACATTTTTCTTTGGAGTAGTACTATTTTTAAATAATCTCCTGACTACGTGTGGGCCTATAAGAAAAATACCAAGCATTACAAGATCTTACAACTATAAAACTATCCCTAACAATTTTCAAACAAAACAATATTTTTTGTGACAAAACCACATAGTTTATAAATGTTGAATTCAATCCTTCTGCATAGTAATAATATTACTTTAATTGACAGATGAAGCCTGTAACCTACCAGTCTTCAAGAAAATGATTAAGGGTAGTTTTCATAGTAGGTATTACCCATATAACAATGGTGTTAATATGGAGACCAATACCAGAATGCTTCACCACCACCTCTCAAAAGACCTCCGTGAGATATGCAAATACCAGTGCCACCACTTCACAGGCGTAGGGAGCAAAGACATTCTTTTTCTGCAGCAGAAGACGTCATTACTAGCACTTGTGCTGGCTCACATCTGCCATCCTTGCTATGTCACCAGAGCACATGGGTGCCTTTGCCAGGCAGGGTATCTGTTGCTATCCCTATCTGAAATTTTACTGGCTAAAAAACCTTTGTTATGAGTGGGGGCAAAAGCTTCTAGGTGACAGTGCTGTTATGTCATTAGCAGTGTGGTTGGTGGTCGAGGGCTGGTGTGGTACTGGAATACAGTTTCTGTCAAAGGAAGGGATATGTTTCGCCACCTTACAAAGTTCTGTGGGAACACAAGGCAACTCTTCTTAGAAAACTTTGTAGTCTAGATGAAGCCTGAGGAAATGAGGCACTCTGGTTCCAAGGACACTTATCACACTGACAAAGAGAGCTGAGTGCTTCCAACCCCCTTTCTTCATCACTGATCATTTCCACGCCTGCATTGATGCCTTGTTTTTTCCAATGCGATTGTCTGTGGAGCTGAATAATAAACCAGATCAGAGAACTGATCCAACTTGAAAAGCACTCCTCCTCCCCTCCCCTTTTTTCTATTTCTGAGGACGTGCTGTTGAGAGAAACATCCATAGAACCTGCAGAACTAGGGACCAGATCCTTAATAACATTACAGCCAAAAAGAAAATAGATACCTAATTAAATCTGTGAATCTGATCTTATATGACCTGTTTAGAGTTGTGAGAATCCAGATCTTCAGATTCTGGCAGATTCTGACAGATTCTTCAGATTCTGACAGATTCTTCTCTGACATGCTAATACTCAGTTAATTTTTTTTAATTAAGTAAATGAACAGTACTTTATCTGTCATCTTCTAGCTGCTGAAGTTATATATATTTCACAAATTTAATATCAATAGAGGTACTAAAAAAGTTGACTTAAGCCCTAGCTCAGGGATATGCAAATGCAACAGTATACCAAATACGTTTGCATTAAAAATCTAATTGAATTACCTGTTCACACAGCTTTTACACAGTCAGCTTGTCATGGCTTCCTTTGCAGCTTGACTCCCTCCATTTTTGATAGAGACATTTAAAAGTTTTCTCCTCTCCTATGGGATTAAAGCTAGTGATGAGCACTAATTAGCCACCTGCACCCACAGCACAGTGCTACAGCTTGTTTACCTTACAAAAGCTGCTGCGTCCCTGAGGAAAAGTCATGGTGTGGTGGTTTTTCTTCTTTTAAACATTTCAAGTTCAGTTCCTTCAAGAGAAGTTTAACAGTTCACACAATTTTTAGCATTACTGGGAGGAGAAAGAGTCCCCTTCTCTCACAGTGCTTCCTGGATTCTGTAGAAGAGGAAAGAAATACTGTTTCTTTTCCTTCTCTTTTTAATGTTTCTTTTTCATCAAGTGATTCACACATTTTGTGTTAGCTGGAGCAGCACTCTGCTCCCTGTAACATGTAAAATGGAGATTTTGAAAATAAAAGAAACATTTAGCATTCACATGGCTCTTCCAAGAGCTTTACTCATGTTAGCATGATGTAGAATCCACTAAATAGCCAACTAAGATACAAGAAAAGAATCAGAAATAAAAGAAAGAAGCCTCCTCTCAAATCCTTTAATGCAGTATGCTTAAGTAGTTTTTTTATTGTCAAACTGTTTTTGAATGATGCACTATTTAGGAGTAGCATCTGATATAGTTAAACTGTATTCTGATTCTTGTTTGCTATTTTTCCATACCATGACTGGCTAAGAATGGTAAAAAATGTTCTGTTCTGTTTGACATTTATAAGTTCTGACTCAGTGGCAGGCAAATACTACTTATGGGCCTGATGTAAAGCCTAGTGAAGTCAACTGGAATGTTTCCAATGACTTCATTAGACTTTGGATTGGGTCTGAAGTGCAGCAATTTACTCAACTCTGGAGCATAAATTACAGACATAAAAACCAAATTATTTGTGTGTTGCTGGATTACTGACAGCAAAATGTATGATGTCAGAAAAATAATAGGGAGAGATAGCCTGCACAAGTTGGGAAATCTTAAAATACAGCCAAAGATAAGGGAATACTCTCTGGCAAGAATAGAGACGGCCCGGCCCCAGTTCCAGTGCCGATGGAGGAAAGTTGAGTAATTTGACGGACAATTATGTGATTAATCTAGTAGGAGAAGATGCTATCTGTCTCACTCAGTCACCACTCCGCTGCCTGCTCATGGGACTAATATCTGGATGAGACAATGGTCTGCTATCACAGCAGAAAGAACCCTGAATCTGTAACAACCGACGGACGGACACCCCTTTGGAACTGTTAAGAATTCTAGTGACCTAAGCTCAGAGCAGAGGCAGACAATAGCAGCCAAACCCATCAGCTGAGTTGTTGCCAGAGTAAGCATGACAATGTTGAAGAGAACTGAATGTGAATGTTACTTAAACAACAAGAAATCAATCAATCTCTGCCTGAAACATAACATTTTATTTCAGAGAAAGATTTCCCAAATATTGTTCTTCCTAAATTTTATACTATATGTCTTGATGAGTCAGCAGTGATATAAGGAGCTAGGTACTTGTTTGAGTCAAAACTTAATTTCCCCTTGTTTGAAAACCTCAGGATGCCAACATCTTACCCTAGCTAACCCCAAGAAACTATCCCAAAAAATTGCTAAAAAATGGTAATTTGGTTGAACCAGTTCTTCTCAGCTGAGTATCTTATTTCAGCATACAATAATCCAATAATAGAAGAATTCTACCTTGTAAAAAGATAGATTATTTTGGAATAAACCCTTTTTTGTTGTTCTGGAAGGGCCTATCCAAGTAAGAGCTATTATCCTGGAATAGTTGATTATGCAACAGCTATGTCAATCCGCTTCTAGAAATGTGTAAAACCTTAGTGTTCAAATATTGATTGCTCCCAGATCAGGAGTATTTTTAACTTTAGAATTTGGTTCAGGTTATTCTTTAGCTAGGCATATATCTTTAGCTTCATCTTATTAGCAAAACAGGAAGGATTTTTATTTAGAGAGGTATTTATATAAGACACTTTCTAAGAATGTTAAAAGAAATAAGAAATTGGGATTTAATGTGAGTAAAATACCTATACATCAGTAGGTAACGTTACATTGTAAGCCACAGAACTGAAAGACACAAATATTTTGTTTATAGAGTTGATATGCAAAATAAAATTGTAGTTTTAAAAGATACAGAGATGCAAATTAAACTTTAAAAGAATAAGATGCATATCTTCAGTTAACAAATTTTGTCTTGCATTAACTTATATGCACAATTTATTGATAAAGTAGCATTTACTGATTTTTCAGTAATATTTTGCTATTAGAAGCCTTCTCCCTCTCCCAAAAGCAAATAAAATCCCCTGTGAATAAGTAAAAAAAAAACAAAACCTTTTAGCATTCCTTTTCTATTCAACTTTTTCCATATTTTGACTCTTTGTTTTCACAAATTGTTTTCACAATTGAAACAGGGATGGACAGGAAAATTGGACAGACAAATGGAAAATAAAAGCCAGGAGTTTTTATTATTAAACCAGATGACACAATAACAAATACAGATAAAGTACAGGACAAACAAACCTTTCCTCAGACCACACCTGTGCTTTAAAGTATGGCCACTTTTTACCACTATGTCATTCTACTAACAGATTCTCCTCACAAACCTGGCCTCACTTATTGCCTCAAATTGTCATGGTCATCATAATACTATCCAGGCTGAAACAAAAAGAATGGGAAAGGAAAAAGGGTGCAGAGAATAAGCCCTTGGAATAATACTTGGAAAGAAAAATTTCAAGTAACTGGAAATGCTTGTCTTCTAAAAATTACTATACAAGAAAAGATGCATTTCTGGGATATTTTTTCCCCTCTCTTTTTGAACTGGCTATAGCAGAAACTGTCTTCTTTTTCCTAAACTGTCTGAACCCCAGGCACCGGTACAGGCTGGG
>NW_010125709.1:22696-24107 GCF_000699245.1 Pterocles gutturalis | reverse complement strand
GAAAAGGGGTGGGGGAAAAAAAGCAAGCCCTGCTTGTTTCTGCCCGTCAACATTTGTCCAACTGACAGGCAAACAAATCAGAGTGTGAAGGCTAATAGCAGGAAGATAAATCTGGCAGGGAGTAAATGGTTGCGTGGAAGGCGCGTTGGAAATTTCCATCCCCAGGCAGAGTGCTGGGGAGGACGGGAAGATTGTGGTGCCCGGTGTGGGCCAGGCTGGCGGGTCCTCTCTGCATCGCCCCGCTCCTCGTGGGGAGAGACAGGGGTACCGGTGGAGCTGGGACTCAGACACCAGCATCCATATCGATGCATCCAGACCTCCCCCAGGGCGAGTCCAGCAGCTGCTGCCGAGGCGGGGCTTGGAAGGAGCGATGGTGTATAACTGGGGGATGTAGAAGTGCTAACTGGTTTTTTGGACCCTAAGTGGTTGAAAGGCAGCAACTGTTTCATGTCTAAGGCACTGAAGCGTGGGCATGGAAAGACTCTCTTCTTCTCCCCCCACCCCTTGCTTGGTTTTTTTTTTTTTTTTTCCCCAAAGTCAGGAAAATCTGTCAAAACATTTAGCAGAAATCTGTATAAACTGTCTGAGCGCTGCAAAGAGCTCATCTGCGCAGAGCTAATGGGAATGAACAAAGTCACCGCAGGCTTGCCGTGGGCACTCCCGATAAGGATTTATCGGAGGGAATCAATGAGAAACACCGACTGCCTCTGGGAAGCGGGGTGCAAATGTGTTACTGTAAAACGGGGGATGCCTGGGGACCCATCGGATTGTCCGGGAAGGGGAGAGTGGAGCTGCCCACCAAGGGCATGGGTATGGGCAGCGTGGCTGTGCCGGGGGCGGTGGGGGCACTGTGCCTGCCCGCCCCCACCGAGCATCGTCTCCGAAGCAGAGAGCGGGCTGGCCCTGCACACTTCATTTTCTGTTAGGAGAAGTGGGGTGGTGTAGCACGGGCTGGAGTAACTGTCCAAGTGTTGTCTGGAGACAACTGGCCCAGATATGGCGGAGAGACAACGTTTGAAAACCTCATTTAAGTGAACACAATGAGAGGGCTCTTGGGCAGAAGGAGATTTAATTAATCTCACCCCTACGTAGATACTTTTAATTAAATGTAAGTGCGTGATCTTTTTGAGGAACAGTACATGGAGAAGTACATGGAGCACCTTCATACAAGTTTGCCTGGCAGGAGGAGGATGTGGGGAGGGAGATTGTTCTTTTCCGGAGTGTTTTCAAGAGGAACGTGCATCAGAGCAGGAGAGGTCCATTTTGTGAGAGCGTGGGACAAGCTTCTGCAGGGAGCGCGGCGCCGGGCATGAGAGGTTTATGCGCACACCAGACGATGTTGGAGGAGTCATAGAATCACTGAATGGTTTGGGTTGGAAGGGACCTTAGAGACCATCCAGTGCCACCCCCT
>NW_010125709.1:17394-22568 GCF_000699245.1 Pterocles gutturalis | reverse complement strand
CCTGCCTCGCTCCCCGCACAGGAAAACATTTCTTCCTCAGATCTCATCTCAATCTGTCATCTGAGCCTGCAGCAAAAAGAACATCCAGAGAGGCAGGGTGAGTCAGCGTGCTAGAAACCTGGGAGAGCTGCAGCTGATGGGATGATCCTACAGACCTTCGACTCCAAAGAGCCACCAAGAAGCAAAAAAATGGGCATGCAAGACAAAAAAAGGCAAAAAGAACGGAAAAAACCCCAGTGAGAGTGCTCTCATCATCACCAGCAAGTATTCCAGATCCTGGTGAGATGCCAAAACAGCTGCCTGAACTGGGTCCTGCCCCTCAGAACCCAATGGACCCATAAGCCAGCCTAGAAACCTGTCTAGAACAAAAATCTGTTCTAGAATGCTATCTAGAAAATTTACCCTGAATTAGCTCTAGAATCAGCTCTAGAAGCGCATCTGGAATCAAGATGGGCTCTAGAACCAGCTCTATCATGAAGTTATATAGAATTTGTTCTGGCCACATATCTAGAATCAGCTCTAGAATCACCTCTATAATCGATGAGGTAATCTAGAACCAGGTCTAACAGCATATCTAGAATTGCCTCTAGAATCATAGAGTGGTCTATAATCAGCTCTATAAGCATTTCTAGAACACCAAATTGATCTAGAAGCACGACGTGAACTAGAATTAGGTCTAGACCCTGGTCTATAACTAACAAGCAAGCTGGAACCCGCTCTAGAACCAACAAGCGAGCTAGACTGTAGTCTAGAGCCACCTCCCTGCCAAGCCCCCAACTCCACACTCTGCTGGCTCCTGTTTTCCATCTCCCGACACCCCCAAGTCCTTCTCCTCAGGGCTGCTCTCCAGCCATTCTCCGCCCAGCCTGGACTGGTCCCTGGCATTGCCTCCACCCACGGGCAGGACCTTGCCCTTGGCCTTGTTCAGCTCCATCAGGTTGGCACGGCCCCACCTCTCCAGCCTGGCCAGGTCCCACGATGGCTGCTCAGGAGTCCCTCCCAGGCGAGGTCTCCAGAAACATGAAGAAGACAGGTGGTGCCTCAGTTTCCCCATCTGTGCCATGGAGATGGCCCTGAGCATGCTGCCCGGCACGCCTGAAGGCTCCACCAAAACCCCTTTGGTCCCTTCCAGTTCAGGTGATAGCTCCCTGAGATGCTGGAAGGAAGCAGAACTCAAAGCCCTTTGATTTCACTCACTGAAACTGAATTTCTTCCCGCACGCCACGTCCCCCGAGCATCTGGAGAGCAGTCTAGCTCCTTGGGGCAGGAACATGGAGGAAGGCAAAGCCTTACCGCCTGCCTATTCCTGAACTCCCCGAAGAAGTACACGATGATTCCCTGCCTCCAGAAACCCAGACCGCAGCAGGCGATAGAACGGCACGAGTGCATGTTTATGGAGTGTTGGGTTTTGATGGGCACGGGGAGTTCAGCCGTCTATTACTCCCTTTTCCCCAGCCCTTACGTAAAACACGAAGAAGATAAACAAGGAAGGGGAGCTGTGTTTGCTCGCTGATGAGTGCATTTCCCCGCAGCCCTCTCCGGGCGAAGCAGCTCTTAGCAAATGCAGTTGGTGTGTTTTTTCCCTCTTAGATTTAACAGGGGAAAAAAATGAAGATGGAAACGCTACGGCGATTTGCTAGGCTGAGTGCGGCGTGCCTCCAACAGCAGGCTCTGCTCTCAAACATGGAAAAAATCCAGCCCAGTGCTGGTTGGGGCCGCGGTGGCTGTGGCTCTCAGCAGCACGGGGATCGGGTCGGCGTGGGGCTCAGCACGGTCGGCTCGTCACAACGCGCTGCCTTTTGGATGCTCTCCTGCTCTCCCGCTTGCCTTCTCGCCTCCTCTGCATCTCGCCCTGCCTTCCTCTCCCCTTGGTGGTTTCTTACCCCGGTAGCTTGGCCCCACTCGTCTGCGAAACCCATTTAACATCAGGAGACGCTGCCGAGCGTGGCGAGCTGACAGTCGGGGACGGCTCGGGCGGCAGCGGCTCGATGTGCTGACTGCGTTTTCAGAGCTCAAATTATGCCGTGCTGCCGCTGAGGCTGGAAGGGAGGTGAGGAGGTATCCAAGGGAGAGGGAGTGAAATTCAATAACGGGAGCGCGCAGTCTCCGGGCATGGTGTGCGATGCTTTCCAGGTGCTGCCAACACTTGCCCATCCTGTGCCAGGGACCGGAGCATTGACCACGTTTTGCTGGAGCATTTTCAAGTGTTAGTAGGGAAGGAGGCGGCGGGTTTTCTTCTGGCCACGGGAAGCTGCCGTGACCGGGGACCTCCTGGCTGCTCTGTCGCACCGGCACCTGCCAAACCCACCGCCTCCGAGCGCCTTGCAAAAGCAGATGCCGCTGTTTGTGCCGTTCCACCTTCCAAAAGCATAATTTAATTTTCCTGACGCTCTAGTTTGCAGACATATGGGTTCCCACTGGCCGGCATCCCTACTCCAGCAGGCTGGGTCTGCTCTCCGAGGGTCCCTGTCACGGCTGCTCTGTCGCACCGGCACCTGCCAAACCCACCGCCTCCGAGCGCCTTGCAAAAGCAGATGCCGCTGTTTGTGCCGTTCCACCTTCCAAAAGCATAATTTAATTTTCCTGACGCTCTAGTTTGCAGACATATGGGTTCCCACTGGCCGGCATCCCTACTCCAGCAGGCTGGGTCTGCTCTCCGAGGGTCCCTGTCACGCAGAGGAGGCTGTGGGTTGTCTCCCCAACTGCAGCAGCCCCTCAGGGGCTCTGGAAAATCCTGTTTGAGGATCTGTTTGCATCGCATCCATTCTATAGGTCCACCCCACATCCGTCAGATAGATGGCTTTGGGGGTGGACAGGGTGTGTTTTGTAAAGCGTTCGTGCCAGCTGCTTGCTCCCCATGGTTCTGGAGCCAGCGATGGCTCATATTGTGCCTCTGTTATTTCCCGGCCGGATGATGAAACCGCTGTCAAGAGAACAGAGATCAGCAAAAACTGTGTCTGCACAGATTTAGTGAATACTGGCATGAGCTTCACAGCTCATCTGAATATTTCCCAGTAACATATGGCACCCGGTCAGAGCCCAGAATTGGAGTGTAGTTATCACGGTGATAGAAACGGTGCAGAAACCTGACCGCAGCCGAGCGGGATGCTGGCAGCTACGTTCACAAACCTGGCTTCTCTATTATCGCGCTAGCTCAGGAGGCCGTCAGGTGGTCCAGAGGACCGTATTTCCTCATCTGAGAGCTGGTTATGGCACATTCCATCTTTTCTGAGAGCATGGCGTTGCTGCCTGTTCTCTTTTCCATGCCAGCCACTGCTGGGGCCATCCCAGATGTCAGCCTCGGGGTCTGTCCTGCCATTGGATGTGGATTTGCAGGCTCACTCCATCCCATTACCTGCCCGTCGCCGCGGGTGCAGCGGTGCTCTGCGCTGAGGAGCGTGGCTGCTGGACCGTCTGCGGGCGAGCAGGGATGCCAGACGGTTCGTCGTTGTTGCTCGGTTTCACTCCTTTTTTTTTTGCCTTTCATTCCTTGTACCAAGCACTGAGCTTAAGGAACACGTTTGGCTTTTCCCCAGCACTGAAACTAGCGCTGCTTTATTATCCTGTCGTGTTTTGGTGAAAGGTGGGAACGCGGGTCTCTGCGGTCGCCCCTCAGAGTGATGGGATGCTAATGAATTGAGAAACGGCTGCGGACTCTGCTGCCCGCACCACATCTTCATTAGCATCCCTCTCCTCGAGACCGCTGTGATTAATGCTGTCACCACCAACAGGAGAGGAATGAGCAATAACTGCCCGTCCATTGGAAAGCGTCGCAGCCTTTGCGCCTTGCGCCCAGCAGCAGAGCAGGGACCCCGTGGAGAGCTTCCAGCACGGGTCAGGAGCGTCCAGGTTGCCTGTTGGTGATGATTGCCCAGCTGCTGGCTCTCTGTCCGCGGCCAGAATGTCTTTTTGGCTTGGGTTGGAGCGACGGGGAATCTCTCACTTTCACAAGGAGCTCTTCCCGAGACAGCTGAGCCAAACGCTGCGGCTCGCCGTACAGACGCCGTACGTGCGGTGAGCGGCGAGGGGAGCGGAGTCACTTTTATGTGCCAGCACCTGCTGCTGTGATGTGCACTGGGCGGGGAAAATCCCCGTTCCACAAAGGAGGCTGAAGCTGCATAAAACTCAGAAACTCACAGAGGTCAAAAGAATAAATTATTGCCATCTTAGGCTTTTGTGGATTGTTTATCTCCCCTTTTTCCAAGTCAATCTATTCAAATGTGGATTTGCCACAATCACAGCCCAGGCTAACCTTCACCTGGAGGGTATTAATATGAATGATGCTCGTTAAGTGTTCGTTTAATTTTTATTTATGGAAAGTAGAATCTGCTAAGTGTGGCCGAGCTGGATGTGATGAGCTGGAACGGGAAACCAAAGCAGCAAGCGGATCGCTGTGTGGGTGCTGGCCGGGGGATGCTCAGTCTCGGCATCCCTTCGGTCCAGAGCAGCGGGATTCAGGTTGTCACCGAGTCACCCCACAGCCGGTGGTGATCCTGATGCACCAGCACCATCCTTAGCCCGAGGACAAAGTGGTCGCTGAAGGAGTCGGGGAGCAGGGGGTTCACTTGGTGGTGCAGAGCCGCAGCATTGGCTGGGAGGGCGGTGGAGCATCGCACAGGGGCTGCTGCCAGAGCACGCTCCCGGCGTGGCGGATCGGCTCTCTGCCTCCATATGGGTAGCTTTGGACCCGCTGCTGCTGCTCCCAGGCAATGGCTGGGGAGAAACTGCTGCTTGGATGGGCTGCAGCCCAGCTGGAAGGGGAAAAAAGGGAAAAAAAAAAAAAAAAAAAACAACTTTGCTCTCGGCTGGCTGTCGTTCCTCACGGCGTCTATGGAGAACAGGAATAAAAAAAACAACTTTGCTCTCGGCTGGCTGTTGTTCCTCACGGCATCTATGGAGAACAGGAATATTTTGGGGGGATAAAAGTATAATTATCCTCATGTTTCGGGCAGGAGACTGAAGTGTCAAGGCAGGGAAAATCTCTGTCCCTTTCAGAGGCTGGTTGCTGCAGAGGCAGAGCCGGCTCTGACGAGCCGGCTCTGACCGAGATGCGGAAACCCCCGGCCGAGGTGATGCTCCCCCAGAGCAGGGCTGGGTTTGGATGCTGGGGTTCGGTTTGGATGAAAGCGCGTCTCTTCGGTTTGCACTGACCGCGATGTGAGGTCTGGGGAAGC
>NW_010125709.1:7921-17346 GCF_000699245.1 Pterocles gutturalis | reverse complement strand
GAGCCAAGGGAAACATTCTGCTGAACGCTTGCAGAGGGGACCGGTGGGGTCTTCCCCGGCTCTATCGGGGGCACAACACATCCTGGGGCTGGAGCTCGCAGCCCGGCAAGGAGCAGGACAGCCAAGCACAAACAAAACACCTCCACTGTCAGCAGCGGGGCTTGCACCGATCTCTCAGTGGGCAAAAGAGCTGGTGACAAGGAGCACGCTGTTAAAGGGAAATGTTTGACCCCCCTGCCCTGGATGGCTGTTTAATGATCTGAACGCTGCCTGCCATTCTCCTCATCCATTGAAGATGTGTTCAGAGCTCGCTCAAACGGCGATAACGTTGTGTTCCTGGGAGAGAGGAGCTTTTGTGGTGGGGGATTTTCCTGCAAACCGCTCGTATTTTTAGAGCTGGCATTGGGGAAGGGAGAAGGGAAGCAAAGGCCAGGGTTTATTTTTAGCATATTTTCTGACCTAAGCTGCTCCAAGGTCTTCAGGCTGGAGGAGAAGTTTCTCCAAGGCCCGATTCCTCGGAGAGCTCCCGTGCTGGGATGCTGCAAGCATTGGGCTGTTGAGGTGACACGGGTCTGATACCGAGGCCACCGCCGTGTCTGCAGCGATGCTCGGGGAGGAGGGAAGGGGACACCAGGGTGGTCAGAGCCCATCTGGGGGGATCCTGGAAATCTTTTGAATAATCCATAAATTGAAAGGATTCTAAATAAGCACAGGGTTGTCCCTTGAGCTGCAAAACGTGCAAGAAATCAGATTATTGGAAATCATCTGCTCTGCTCCACCTGGTCGTGGTGCTTTTACGGATCAAAGGTTCCGCTGCCCGTTATTTAAATCAAAGCGACGTCTTCCTAAAGCCTGCCCCAGCGTGCAAATCGTGCCCAGGTCCTTGCATGTGAAGGGATTTGGCTGGCTGTGATGGACTCCCTCTCCTCCTCACCTTTGCTGCGAGTCCATAAATAATAATTTAGGAGTGACCTCCAGTCTGTGAGCTTTACTGCAAGCTATGGAGTGGAGTTTTTTTCCAGCAGGCTGGATGTGTTTCAGGAGTCGATCCCAGCCTTGCCATTGATTACAGAGTCAATATTTGCCCGGGTTTTGTTTCAGTCTCTCCGGAGCAGGCAGTGGATGGTGGTTCTGGCCGGCGCATCCTGCTTTCGCCGGGACCCGGCAGCACGGTCCTCGCACAATAGCAGCTGATGGCAACGCTGCCGACAGCAGCCAGCTCCCAAAACAAATCCACGGAGCCGTCTCCTGGAAACCCTTAACGCATTCATAATGCGAGTATTTATGTATCTGAATTAAAAAAAGAAAGGAAAAAAAGCCGTAACCTCGGGGAGGGGGGAGCTCAGGGAAGGGAGAAAGGTTGCAGTGATTAAAGCAAGCTCTGCTCATTTGAGCAATATTAAATACGACGGGCATAATGACGACTGCGAGATCTGAAAGGATAGAGAGAAGGCTGGGAATAAAGGGCTTGTATTTTTCCCTGATGTAACATAATGGTCACATTTTTCTTTCACAATGGTTTTTCCGAGATAAAGAACAAATTATACTGATTTGATTGCTACTTAGAAATACTTAAAATTGAAAAAGACAGCAGGTGGGCCTGGTTAGGAAGGATGCTTATTTTAGCATAACAGATGCATGCATAAAGCATTGCGGAGCCAATTTTTTAATCGCGAGACCCCCCCCCCCAAAAAAAAAAAATTCCTCTGGAGGCTTTCTGCACGAGCTGGGGAGGTGAGGAGGAGTGCGGGTGCCGCGGGGGATGGAGGGGGATGGCTCCCCCGCCAGCTGGGCTGCTGCCAGTGCTCGCTGTGGGATCACATCCCGCGTTCTCTGCGGGAACCGTCCTTGCGCAGACCGAGGGATGTGGTGGTGGGGAGTAAATCTGAGAGTGGGCTTGGTGTTTGGGGTGTTTCGTTATCATGATGTCGGCAAGCCAAGGGGCTGGCTGTCCAGGGACATGGGGTGCTGCCACTGGGAGAGTGACAGTGGGACGTGGTGCAGCCCGGGGTGCCTGGCAGGGGGGGACAGAGCCTCCGAACCCCTGCCCTGGCTGGGTGTTCTCTTGAATAGAAGTACGCAGTGATTTTTAATTATTCCCACAATTAAAAATAACTTGTCTACTCAGATTTACACAACGCTAATAAACATGCCTTGGAAATTACTTAGTAAACCTTAGTTAATAAAACCACCATATATAAAGCAAATGCATCACTCAGTAAAGCAATTAATTTGCATTTAATTACTGGAAATCACTCTTGGTTACTGGCCATCACCAGTAAATAACCCCCCTGCGAACTCTCGCCAACCTTGCCGCAGAGGAAAGGCTTTGCAGGCTCGGTACAGACCCTATAGCCCCACGTATATGGGCAAAGGCAGCACGGGCTCTGCGCCGGCCAGGGCAGCAAGATCCTTCTTCTTGCTCTCCTTCCTTCCAGCTGTAGCCCACTGGGTTGGGATGGTGCTTTTAATTAAGTGACTATTGCTGGTCGTGTAATCGAAATTCAACGTTAAATATTAAACTAGGAAGCAATGAGCCTTGAAGGAAATTGCGGCGCTCGCCTCCGCTCCCACCTTGTTTCTGGCACCGGAGCGAGGAGGAGCCGCTCGCTGGGAACAGCCCTGCCTGCGGCTTTGCCCCCAGTTCTGCTGTGCCAGGGCTTGCTGAGGCTTTTTTTCCTAAATTTCTTTTTGCCCTTTGCTGCGGGGCGCTGCAAACCCAACCTGTTCTGCCCGCGCCTGCCTGGGGTCGTGGAGCCCGCAGCTATGTGGATTTGCTGCTTTTCTTCTTTTTCTCCCCAAAAAAGCATGAATTGTCAGGATGCACCCACTCCTTGCCTTTCCCCCTATCAGCAGGGGTACAGACAAAGGCTGTCAGTGTCTGTCGGGGGGTACGGTGCTTTCCGGCAAACCCAGGGACCGGGATGGGGTGGGGGGG
Source organism: Pterocles gutturalis (assembly GCF_000699245.1). Lineage (NCBI taxonomy): Eukaryota > Metazoa > Chordata > Aves > Pterocliformes > Pteroclidae > Pterocles > Pterocles gutturalis. The sequence goes on along the minus strand of NW_010125709.1, from coordinate 14,408 downwards.
CTGGAGCCTCGCCTCGCTCCCCGGCTGCTGATAAAATCCACAAAGGAGAGCAGAAATGAAGATGTATCCCTTCCCATCTGCAGATAAACCAGGCTTTTTTTGGAAATTAAAGTAATTCATTGTGCATCTCCAGACAAATATGTGCTTGCGCATTGTTATTAATGCGGGCTCTGTTTTTAATTTGCTTTTTTTTTCTGCAGCTAATTACCTGTCAGATAGAGAGTTATCTACTGCTTCGTGTGCATTGAATAGCTGCTTAGGAATCAAGCACAAGGGAGGGGAGGCGTTTTCAGGGGGTTTTCAGGCTGGTCTGCTTTGCATGGACCTCACTGGGCTCTGGTCTGAACAGGGATGTAGGTGGGAGTTGGTGGTTCCGTTGGGCTGGTTTCGGGGTAGACATGGATGAGGTGGGCAGAGGTGTCCTGGGTGCCCGAGGGCTTGCCAAGAGGATGGAGAAGGCTTGGGTTTGGGTTTGCTGCAAGAAGTGGAGAAACCATCAACCCCTCACTGCTAACGTCTTCATCCGGGCGATGCATTGAGGTCTCCTATTTGTAAGGAGTTTTTTGGTTTCTCGTAGGAAATCTGCCTGCTCAGCCACACCCAGGACACATGGGTTCGAGAGCGTCCTTCGTGTTTGTTTGCTCTGTCGTACCTTGGTTGACGTCATGTTGAGAAATGGAGGAGTGGCTGTTGGGAGATACAAGTGGGTGTGCGCGAGATGATTAGAAGCACATTAGCGGAATGAATTATGTATGCAGTTATAAGAAATTATTGATCTGTTAGGCCCTAATCATGTAATTACTCATCAAATGATCTATTTCTCACATGTTAACCCTTTGCAACCTGCTACAAAGGGACCTCGTGTAGGAAGAGTGACGAGTGGACATAGTGGGTGTTGTGCTGGCTTGCTGGGACCTCGTGATAGCCGTGGTGGGAATCGGTGAATCCTGCAGGCACGCAAATGCCAGCAGGTGAATAGTTAGCATCTATAAGGTAACAAATCCTCCTGGCGCATCAAATCGCTGGGTCTGAACGCTGCTGGGTCAGCGGGATGGTTCCCCAGCTCCTGGGACGGGGCCAGAGCAGCAACTGTCATGATGCAAGTGCCCGGCGAGCCCTGCCGCCTCCTGCCGTGCCTTCTGCTGGCCACGATGGCCCGTGGCCGATGCACAGCTCCATGCCGAGCTCACATGGGGTTTGCTGATGGAAACAGCTCTGGAGCCAGCCCCCAGGGACCCCACGAGCTATGTGTTGCTTTCAGCAGCACAATGCAATTCCTCATATTTTATGAACTGTAATAACCACCAGTCTCTAGCCGTTAATATATCCCCATCCAGATTTTTTTCCAACTTTCCAATTATTTCAGCTCCTTGTACGATGCTCAGAAAATACATGTTAGCAGGGTTTGTTCAGGGCAGCACCAGAAATTCCGGGCACGGCGAGGCATGGGCAGCCAGGGCTCCCTGTGACCGCAGCCTTGGCAGCTCACTGAGCTCCTTGTGCTTCAGCAGAAGGCTCCCGCCCAGGCACAGCCCTCGCACCCGCCCGAGGCCATGGGAAAAGTGTAGAAACCGTTGGAGAGATTTACTCTCCATAAAAAATGTGTGACTGTTATGCCAAGTTGTTGCGTTTTTCTGTCTTTCGCTGCAATGGGTGATAAAACTGATTGACTCTCCGGCTTCCGACGACTCCGCGGAATATTAGCTGGGGCGGGATTGATTCCCCCACCCCCTTCTTTTAACGCAGCAGGCACCTGATGACTTGAAGTTACGAACTTTGAGTTAAATTATGAACCTTCAAGTTTTGCATTCCGAGGAGATCTGCAACCTGATTTGCTGCATCGAGCCACATCAGTTGCGTTATGTTATTTTCTAAAAACACATTTCGGAGAAATAACTCCAATCTGTGTTGCGTTTTATAGAGCAAAATAATTGAATGGCGGCTGTTTGTAATTTTAGCAATCTCTTAACCTTAATCATATTTAATGGCTTTTCTCTTCAGGCTAACAGGAGGGAGAGAACCATATTTCAGCTCCATTATAGAGCAGCACTCCAGCAATGCACTCCCGGCGCTGGCAGGCGCTGTAAATTCCCACTTTCTGAATTGTTGGTTCAGGACAATCATTCAGCAGGGAATTACTTTCTCATCTATGAAATAAATGAGATGTTAAACTAGTTTTCTGCTTCCTGTGGTAGGAGCACGGCAGCATGCGGACCCACAGAAGGCAAAGGCAAGCGCCCGGCCCCTGAGCTGTCGATAGGGAGCGTGGAGAGGCGCAGGGGCGAGGCGATCAATGATGTCTCCGGGCAGGAGAAATAAGTCAGGCAGAATCAAAGCCCACAGGAAAAGAGACGTGCTGGCAAACACGGCGTTGGTGAGCTGGGATGTCCCTTCCGGCACAGCGTGGAAGGGAATGCAGCTTGTGTGGCGGTAAGGTGCCATTGTCACCGCAGGGATGCGGCGAGGGGGGCGGGGCCCCCCTGGCTTTGTAAGGCGGCTCCTCTGGAGCGCTGAAGGGTTCTGCTTTCGGGTTGTTTGTTTTTACACAGCTGACTGCATGGGAAACCCTTCCATGGTGTTACTAATTAAGATTTCGGTTGCTTTGGTAATTGAAGTATGTTTCGGAGATGAGCGTATGGAACGTTCCAGTACCACGTGCCCATTGCCCGGTTGGTTTTGGACGGTCTCATCCCAAAATGACGTGAAGAGCCCGCAGCACACATGTGAGCGGTGAAGCTCACAGGGTCTGCAAAGCGAGCGCTGCCTTTGCACGGGCCACCCATGGGAATGGCCGTGGAGTCACCCATAGATGCCATCGGTTCCAATTCCTTTAGGTGGGGTGTGTGTCTCCGGGCTGCGGGGATCCCTGTGGGTGCCAGAAGCTCCCTGTTACCACGGGAGCCTGGCTAAGGATGGAAAAGGGACATGGGTCCCCCCGCCCTTTGCTTGCCCCGTGTATCTCTCCCATTGTGCGGGTGGTTCTGCTGAGAATTACTGTGCTGCCCGGAGGAATCAACAACCATTACATCTTGGCGCAAGCAAGGCGGGTAATTTTTCCCTGTCGGAGCTCTGTTCCTCTGAAGCTCTCACCCATTGTGCTCGTGAAAAATATGCTAGTATAATTATGGGTATGGGTCCAGGCAGCAAAGGAAAGGCACGGCATGATTAACTCGGGGTGTGTGGGAGAGGTCACCTTCCCTCCCCCTGGCATGGAAGAAAAAAGTCCCTCTTTTTTTTTTTTTTTTTTTTTTTTTTTCCACCCCCAAAGACATGCTATGAGTGACAGGGCAATATCCATGACAATATGCAGAATTTTGTATGAGGTGGCAAACCCGCAAGGAGTGAAAGCAACTCCCCTGAATTTCTGGCTCCTCTCAGTGGGAACATTAATGCTGTTTTAACGGAGTCCTTTATATTCCATTCTGCAGATGGATTTGGGTTTTTAAATGGTGGCATTAAAAAGGAAGAGTCCCATGTGCCATGTCCCCCCTGGTTTCTGGCTCCCATCAGAGCAAGCTGCTAAGGAGGGCTTTGCTCTGTCATACCCGGTAATGGCTCCTGAGATCAGTCCATACCACCAAGAAGCAACGGGAGAGCCCTCGGAGACAAGAAGGTGCTCGTCCTCTTTGTCCCACCGAGCTGGCTCCAGGGCAGAGGGACGAGGAGCCTGAGTGGAGCCCAGCTGCTGGGGACGATTCGAGCACAATGGTCCCCGACAGAGGAACGCTCACCCTTCGCGCTCGGCAGCATCTGATGCTTCGCCGTAGGAAAACAATGATTGCCTTTTCCTTCATTTCAATAGCATCATGAAGCGTCAAAATCGGGTTTGGTGGCTGACGCGGGAGTGCCATCCATCAGTAACGCGGGACGCGAGAGCCAACGGAGACGTTCTCCCACTGCAGGCAGAAGGCGTTATTAAAGAAACTCATCATTAAAAAAAATAGTGCAAATAACCTAGTTGTCTGGTGAGGCTAATGGCTTTATTTTCCCCTTCTCCAGCGTAATGAGAGCAGCCTGGGCTGCCTGAATCTGCCTCTCCGCGAGCCTAATTGGTTTTAAATGTCTTTGCTAACCGCTTCCCATCGAGCCCATAAATCTGGGTTTGGGTAACCGAGAGCCCGGCTTCCCAGCTCCCGTTTAGGATGACACATTTGTGCGTTAATTAAAAACACGCTTAGGAAGATGTCATCCTTCAGTCTGTACACACGCGGTCGTTCGCTGTGCCGGAGCGGGGTCCGGGCGTGGGGTTTCTGCCGGCAGCACCGAGAGTGATGTGAATTCCCCCCCAGCAGCCGTGACCACCCGTGGGGCTCGGCACACCAAACCGACCCAAACGCCGGGACGGGTGCTCTTTACAGAAACATCAGGGTTTCTGTAGAAAACCAGGAGTGTTTTGATGTGGAAATACTGCTGTCCATGCAGCCAGACCCAGCTACGCCGGTGACTTTATCCAGGGGAAATGTCCACAAGGCATTTCCAGCCTTGCTCACGTACTGGCCAGAGCGATGACTACAAGAAGAGGTATTTGGGAAGATTTTGGACTGTTTTGGTGAATAGAAATGGCACCAACATGGAGAGAAAGTGGCTGATTTTTTGGGCTGCTCTTCCAACGCTCCACATCCCTTTAAAAATCACGGATACACCCCTTAATTCGATGTAGGCTGATTTCCCCTGTTAAATCAAATGATGGCTGAAATGTGTTGTCACCTTGACCCCTGGGCTGCGTTTAACCTCAAGCAGCACAAAAACATCACTTTTATTTTCCATCTCCATACTGGGTTTTCTCCTTCTCGGAAGGTGAAATATTACCCGCGTCTGCTCGGAGGCGGTTTTGATCCCTCCACCTGAGCCGTGGGACGCAGCTAATGCGGCGGGAGGGACGGCAGGCACGGCTCCCAAACAGCTCCCTTTACGCAGCCCGCTACACGTTAACCTGCGAGCCCGTGTGTTTGAAGAGAGCCGTGTTCGTCACCTCAGAAAAGTCAAATTAACAGACTTTCTGGAAAAGAACAATGGGGCTGGGAAGCGTTAGTCACTGGTGATTGAGCAGGTAAGTGTCGGTGGCATGATCTGCTGAATATTCATGCTATATTGTTTTTGACATTTAAGAACTCAATTATCAGTTGACTAATCAGCCTTTTACAGGACGGTATTTTTGTGATGGAAGATGAAGCCCTGGTAAGCCTCAAGGGGAGCGCTATTCAGATGGATTTTGGATTTTGCTTTTTTTCGTTAAGGCAGGGTTTTTCTTTATTAAACGGATTCATTTCACACTTTTACTGCCAAGCCCTCCAGCAGGGCAAGTAGCCTGGAGCCAGGCTTTCCAGCATCCTTCCCAGTACAGCCCAGGGGCCGGAGCAGCGGGTGGATGGGACCCCCAGTTAGTGGCGGCTGTTTCCAAACTTATTGCGGAGCGAGAAAGGGACAGGATCTGTCTAAGCATCAGGACAGACCCTCGAACCTTGTCCTTCCCTTCCCTTGCTCTCTTTCTGGATGCATTTTGGCAGTCTAGCGATAATCTTTGTGTAATTTACCCCTTGCGTTGAGCAGCTCAGGGACCAGCTTTCCACTTGACGGATTATTTTGACATATTTACTCATAGCTATGTCTGTCTCAGCAGCATCCGTATAAAAACCTCAAACTTTAAATTAATGTGTAGGGACTGAGGGGTTTTGCCTGCAGTTGAACAGCCTCTTAAACACACTCTCTCTGGCTTTTAGTTATATTTATATCTAAAACTGTAACTACAGCAAGGCACCAAGGGGTTTGGGGTTTTTGGGGGGCAGAAATGGAGGCATCATTAGGCAGCATTTTTGGCTGGAGTCCCTCCTGGAGAGGCAGGTCCTGGTGCAGGCGATGGGGCTTGGCCATCCCTAGTGACCATGGCATCAACGCCGGGCTCGCTTTGCCATTCCTCCGCGCCGGCGTTGGGATACAAAGGGTGGGGGTGGGAGGACCCGGACAATTCCCTGTAGCTTTATTTTAATCTATAGAAGAAAGCAAGTGCATTATTTCACCTTCTTGGAATGTGACAGTTATTAATAACCCCATTAAGAGCAGCGCTGCTCGGCTCCATTCAGGCAGGCAGTGCCCGAGCGATTGCTGCGAAGCGGGAAGGCTCCCCCGGCTGACCAAGTTAACAAGATGTTGTGCTGCTGAACATTGTTTTTCTCCTTCTGTTTTTTTAACGAGCTGTGCTGAGGGTGGCGCAGGTCAGATCAATAAGAACACAGGCCGCCTCCATCGCCCCCGAGGAGAGGCGAAAGGACAGCAGCTCAAGGATTTCTCACCGGTTTTTAAAACAAGCTCTTTCCTTTATGGTCCTTTTTATCGCGCTCCTTTAGAAGCATTCTGGTTTTTCTTTTTTTTTTTTTTAATGAAGCCCTCTGGCAAGTCGCCGGCTTATTGAGCGGCTGGAGTAGGTGGCTGCGACACCCGGGTGTCATGGTCCCCGCCGCGCATGGCTCGGCTTTGATGGGTGCTCCGG
>NW_010125709.1:0-7706 GCF_000699245.1 Pterocles gutturalis | reverse complement strand
TCGGTTGCTAAGGCTGCTGCGGATGTGCGTGAGGAGGGGACACAGCAGGGGCACGGGGCTCGCGGAAAGAGCCAGAAGGAGCCGGAAAGCCTTGGGCAGCTCCCCCAGAGCTTCCGTGGGGCTGTGTTTCTCTGCGGTTGTTCACACGGGTCTGTTGTGTAGGGGTGCAGATGAGCGCTGCCGGGGGACGAGGGGTTAGTCGCTGTTGGCCAACGAGGCGGGGGCACCACTGTCGTCCTGTGAGCGTGTGTGCCAGGGCTTGGCGCATGCTTCTGCGCTTTTCTGTCTTCTTTTTTTAAAGAGCATTGTGTCTCGGGGGTGTTTGTTTGGGAGGCGAATACCGAGAATTGTAATTCTTTTTGAAGCCGGTATTATATCTCCACCCCTGTATACGTGCAACCGCTCCTTTATCTCACATGAGAATAGCAACCTGTAGTTTTACAGAACTTGAATAATTTATCAGAAAAACCACTTTGTGCCCAACGGTGGCCCTCTCTGCAAAATGAAAACCAACCCAGACCAATGTTAACGAATAATTAGATTTCTCAGGTTGCTGGACAATTTTAGGAAGTCATTTCTAAAGCCTTCGGGCTTTTGCTGGGCAGGGATTTCCAGTGGCAGGGTAGTAGGGGGGGGGCAGATCCAGCACCTTGTCGGGGTGGCACTTCTGTCTGTCTGCACAGGGCGAGCTGCCTGGGCTGCGCTCACTGCTTTTTTTTTATTTTTTAATTTTTTGGCCTTTGCACAGCCACTGAGCAATCGCTGCCGTCCCTCGCCCGTGCAGAACGCGGGTGCAGGACAGCCAGCCAGCAGAAGGACGCTCTGGCCGGTCGTGCTCGGCGCTGCACCGCGAGGTTTGTGTTCGGTTTCTCCTCTGTCAGATAACTTTTCAATACACTCTTGTGCTCCATGTCGAATAAGCAATGCATTGCTCAGGCCTCGCTCTCTTTTCTCCTTCCGGAGAGGAAAATAGGCACCTTCTCCCCTACAAATACAGTTATTGTGCAGGAAGGAATCAAAACACCATTTAATCCTGAAGATTAAAGCCTCACGTTGTCGGGGGATTCTTACGTGGAGCACTTATTTTCTCTGCACTTATTTGCTTTTCCTTTGCTGATGGACCCAGCTGCCTGTTTTCCCTGTCACCAGCCAGACCCTCCGTACCGATCCCGGGGCTGTTACTCCATCACGGTGCCGCTCTGCAGAAAGAAGGCATTAAGCAAAAGAGCATTCTCGCAAGCAGGAATTGCTATTGTTAGCAAAACGCCTGCAAAATCATTTCCCCTTGACTGAAGCTCCATTCCTCCCAGCAGCCGGGTGGGAGGGATGGTTTATTAACTGGTGGTCCTGCTGGCTGCTGGTTCTCACCGCGAGTGATGCTTCCTCTGTGGGCTGCTGGAGGGAGGGAAGGGAGCTCCGTCCTGAGTCGCTCCCATAGATGGGCACGATGCTCTGACGCGGGACATTTTCTCCCCAGTATCAGCACTTTACAGGTGACTTTGCTGCTGTCCAGAAGAGTTTATCTGAAACGAGTTGCAAAGTACTGGTTTGCATCCACTAGCAACCCTGAATGCTCCCGGGTATCCAAATTCTGCAAGAAAAAAAGGAGAGATATGAGCACAACGGAGAAACACGTGGGTTTGTTGGGGAATATTTTGCTGATGAGGCTGCTGTGCCTGGCAGTAAATACCCCGGGTTCCTGGGGTGGCGGAGCGCCAGGGCTGGAGATTCGCTGCTCATTTTTCCAACAGCAACAATTAGCTTCTTGCGCTAATGAGGGGTTTCATACGCAACCGTGAATAATGAAGCTTAGGGACTCTTGGCAAAAAAAGGTGTTTGGCATCACTGTCGTTCTGATCGCAGCGCAGACTCCTTGTGCGGCAGTTTCCCCCGGATCCTTTCCCCGGCAGATGTCGGGTACCGCTGTGGGGTGTCAGGGGCGAGATGGGGTGGCTGCAGGAGGAACAGCCGGGCGCTGGGAGGGTTTGCCTGCGATGGGCCAGGCGGTGTGGTTACCGGCATCTCCGAGGAGTCCCTACAGCGATCTGGCTCCTCAGAGGCAGTCAGAGCGATCGGAATGCGATCGGAATACGATGGGCGCATTAGGAGAGGCAGAGAGACGCTTGGACTCCATCGACAGCAAGGGGAGAGATATCAATTCTGTCTCTTTGAATTAATGAACTATAGTCTGAAACTTGCAGCCTGGTCGACAACATTATGGATTTTGCCCGCTCGCTGCTCAGAGAGGATCTCTGTCACCCTGCTCCCCTCCGCAGCCACCAAGCCACAAGGTGACAAGAAGAGAGACGTCCCTGAAGCGAGGGGCTGGGCCAAGGACTCGGCCAGAGGGCTCAGCCCTTCCAGAGGTGTTGGGCATCACCCTCTGCAACACAGCCTTCACTCTGCAGCATCTTCCTCAGTGCGAGGCAGCAGCAGCTCCCTGATTTTAATTGTATTCATGGAGCCGCTGTTGCTCCGGCTGGATGACGTGGGATGAATGCTAATGGCCCTCCTCTGGATTGTTTTAAGTGCAGATCAGAAGCAGATACTCGCTTTCATTTTCTCAGGAGCTGTCGCCTCACGCGGGGACTTGTGGAGTTCTCCTTCTCTTGGAGCCCACTCGGCGCCGGACCCGGGGGGGGTGCGGTTGTCGGGGGAGAGCAAACCTGCAGATGCCCGGGAGATGGGGACTTGGACAGACCTCCTCTCTCGAGTGGTGGTGATGAGCTCCCACGTGTACTGACCGAGGCAGAAAGGCTCTGCTCACAGGGTAGTGGGGAGGCTGGGGCTACGGCGCAGAGCTGGGACCAGTGGGTGCAGCCCCCAGGGTTCTTCCCGTGCCCATGCCACCCATCCAAACTGCTTGCTGTGAGGCAGGGACCTCCTCTTGTGCTGCACGGCCCTGGGGAAACCTTTGGCTGGTAGCTTTGGGTACTCCTGTAACGCCAATAGTGATGAGAGGCGATAAATTGCTTCTCGTGTCAACTTCCCCTCTTGAGATCTCTCTTGTCCCTGTTTCCGCTGAAGGATGCTCTGTGCCCCCCATGAGCACGCTGGCTGCCCCAGCTGAGGATGCACCAGGGAACATCTTGACCTTCCCGCACGGTCCCTGTTCTCCTCCCGGGGCCACGAGCAGCTCTCCTGCTCCCCCGGTAATTGCGCTGCACAAGAGGATGCCCCTGGCTCCGCTCTGAGGGTGCTCCAGCCTGCGCTCTGCATCCAAGGTGGGAATTATTCCATTTAGCAAAGAGGATTAATGTTTCATAACAAAAGGTAATTTATTCAATTGTATGCAAAAAAGGTAGCGGTGACAGCACGTACAAAGCTGGCTGTGTTGGTGGCTAGTGTATTGTAGGTTTAAATCCTGTGAAAACATCGGTAACTCCCTTGTGCACCTTTGGGGAGAACTTGACCGGTCCCAGCCTGAATTGGATTGCCTTAATTAAAGGCACTTGACTGTGACAGCAGAGGAGCACGGCAGGCTTGCAGGCGGATGCGGTCTCCTCCTGAGCCGGCAGCAAAGCGCTGATCCCCCTGGAGAGCACTGTGATCTCCTTCCCTGCACCTGGAGGAGATCCTGCCGCAGCTGAACCCAGGACAGTGCCCAGGACCATCTTGTGCTTAAAAGCTTGCCTCTGTTCCAGCCCAAATCTTTTTCCCTACTCATTGTGCCTTGCTGTTGCAGTGATGCAACTCAAAATATGTCTGCAGCCTGGTCTTATGGAGCCTACTGGACGTTCTCAGACCACGGCAGGCTGGTTACTGTCAGTATAACCCTTACTCCTGGGATAATGTGGAAAGAAGCACAGAAGGCAATGCCTTTGCATAGTTTCTGCAGCTCACCAGCAGCCTGGAGGACGGGCTCTCTGCTGGGATGCTGCTTTGATTGCTGCTTTGCTGGCTGTGGCATCAAAGAGAACAGCAGAGAAATCGTGGCTGGAGACAGCAAAGGGGCAGCGCGCCTCTGGGATTTGTACTGGATCCAGGACTGTACCACACAGTCACTAACCATCTAGGAAAGCAATAAGCTGTGAAGGAACCAAACGTGCAGATGACACACAGCTACGTAAAGCAGGCAGGTGTAAAGAAGGGAGGGAAATTTGAAGGACATCTGCACAAGCCTGGTGAGCGAGCTCAGAGGTGACATTTGGTTTGCCCGATGCAAAACGATGAACAGGGATTGCAATTATCTGAGCTATCTGCACGCTTTTCTGTGTTCTGGGTTAACCCTGTCAGCTCAAGAGCCTTATCTACATTTATGTCAGAGAAAAGGGAAGAGAAAGACAGAAAGGAGAGGGGCAAACCAGAGAACTCGCACAGGCGAGCAGTCTGCTCCGTCGCAGCTCCAACTGCCTCGACGCTCCCAACCTGCGACACTGCCCCTTCCTCCCTCCCCAAACCGCCGTGCCCCCAATTAAACCCCCAGCGCAGGGTCTCTGTGCCGTGCCACAGGGATGGGCTACCAGCTGGAAAGAATCACAGCGCTGCTGCCTCCCCCGATAACTGATTAAATTCCAGAGCGGCGCTCCGCTTTGCAATTTATTCTGGTTATAAAACACAGGGAAGGTAAATCACAGGGAGGATAATAATTTCTTTGCTTTCTTATCAATCGAGTCACATCTGAAAACTTGTCCTCTGCCTTCCCAGCCAGATTCTTTCATCCTGGGGGCGGGTGGGAAGGAGAAGGGGTGTCCTTGCAGGCGCGAGGAGCCGGTGGCAGCTGGAGGCAGGGCCACGCGGACCCTGTCGGCATTGCTGGTGTGCTCCCGTTCCCCGCGTGGTCTGTGCGATCCACTTTTCCCTGCCTTGCAGCAATCACGTTTTGCAGTTTCTGGTCCCTTCTCCCCCGGTTTGCAGGGGTACCCCGAGGCATGGGGAAGTTGGGAGACTCGCTGCAGGGATGCTCAGGGAGCTGGTGATGGAGCCCAGGGCGATGCTTCGGCGAGAGACTTGTGCTGAGCGGTTCTGCGGTCCAGCACAGCACTGATGCTGCTCCAAGCACGAGGCTGGGGGTTGAAACTATGTGGATTGAAATTACAGCTCTGCAAACCATTCCCTTCTGGTGTGGGCAAGTCTCCCTGCCCCTGTCGCCATCTGTGCTGCCAAGATAATTGCTGGGACGTTGCTCGTGGGACAGGGCAGGATTAGCATGCTGCGAAGCGCTCTGTTGGATTGGCTTTCCCTCCCCTCCAAGCGATGACAAAGCTTGCTCACCTTCTGCAGAGGCCATCACACTGCCAAAGCGGGTTTGAAAAGCATCCCATCGTGCTTGCGCACTGCTCAGCAGGCATTCGGAGTGGTCCAGAGCATGCCTCTCTGCTACGGGTATTCCTGTCCCCTCCCTTGGCTCACACTCCTCTCTTTTATAGGAAAACCAGTCTCCCCATTAGTTAGAGCCCTGCCTCTGCTGGTTGTGGTTGCAGCTCCCTCCCAGGACCCAGTCGGAGCCCGACGCAGCGTGAGGATGGCAGGGAGGGTCCGGCACGGCCAAGCTGGGCTCCCCAAGAGCTCTGGGCTCAGCCCCACCGCTGCCAGGAGCCGGTGATGGATGGCAACGCTGCAGCCCAGCCACTGCTCTGTTTTTTCCCTGTAACAACTGAACTGATTAGAGTGAAACTTGGACTTGATTAGTGATTATTGTCTCGCCATGGCGGCTGCTTGCAGCCCTTTCATTTTCTTGGTTTGTTTTTAAAAAGCATTGGCAGGCATTTCATCTCCTGATTTAATGCTTCAGCTCTCTGCTTCATATTCATTTCTCTCTCCCTTTTTCCCCCCTCGCGCTTAACAGGAGCAAATTATTGTTTTATTTTTGTTTACGTGTACGAAGCGGGGACTTGTGAGGTGTCTGTTCCCCTTGATTCGTGTCACCGGAGGGAAAACGGGTGTGCTCCATCACATCATGCCGAGCCCTAATTACAGAACCACTTGCAGGAGCAGCTCCCTATTTCTTCCTCCTGGGCTCCAGCTCAGCGAACTCCTTTGCTCCTCCAGCTCCAGCGCATGGAAGGCTTATTCAGCATTATTTCTGTTAATTACTGGCCTCAGAACACTTTCTGGCAATCCTGGACGAGCCCAGAGCTGTTACCATTTTTTGATTTATTGCCGCCTTTCATCCTTGCGGGGCTTCGGGCCAGGACGGGGAGCAAGGATGCGACAGTGGGGCTGGGGTCTGCCGGGCGCCCATCCCGCGGCTGCTGCTGCTGCACCTCTGCTAAAGGAGCCCTCGGTCCCTGGCGCTAAATCCTCCTCCCACGCTTCTCCCAGCTTGCAAACACTGGGCAAAATATTTATAGTGGGGACCAGGTAGGTCCCAGCTCCTTGTGGGAATGCGGCTCACGTGCGGCATATTTCAATAACAATGACTTATTAAATAATAACTGACATTTACCTAGCTGCTGCTCGTCCTTGCAGCCCCCAAGACTTGGCAAACTTTAATTAATAGTTAAATAACCTTTATAACTGCGTTTCGTTTACTCCGGGCCCATCAGAAATAAAGTCATAATGATCCGAGTCAAGCGATAAAACACAACATCTGCCTGAGCGTTTTGCGGGTTATTTAATGAACTCGGGAACCTGGCAGAAGAACCGTGTATTTATTTCTCTTTCTTCTTGTAAGAACATACATTTCAGAGAGAAATACCACCTGGGTGCTCGTGGGTGGTGCTCCCAGTGTTCTCCAGCTGTGGGTTCAGCCTTGGGGACACTGCCTGTCCCCCGAGGGACCTGGGTGCCACCTCTTCCCACCGTGTCCCCGTCCCCAGCTCGTCCCCCTTGCTGCAGCCCAACAGCACCTGCTCTGCCCCCAACGCCCGACCTGGGTCCATCGCCTTTCTCAGCAGCCTGTTAGGAGAAGCCTGGCTTAATGGTGCTTAATGCAGCTCCTGCTGCGCGCTTCCCAGAGCACCGTCTGCACGATAAAATTAGCTTCCTCGGGCATATTTTGGGTACTTGCGCTCCCCGCTCCCCATTACCTATTAATTGCACAGAGAAGATATTCCAGGAAGTTGCTTCTGCCCTAGAGCTAAATTTGTGTTTATTTCCCTGCGTCTTTGATACAATATTTGTCTTTGCCCGAGATGCTTTGCCAAAAGGAAAGGGAGAAGGAGGAGAAGCATATGAGGGATTTGGATTGCCTCACATCTGCCTTTCCTCAAGCAGCCCATATGGGAAAACATATTCTTCTGCACAGAATTTGTTAAAGGTTTTGTAAAACGCATTGCATACACATTTAAGGCAGAACCTGGCAATATTTATATTTCAGATGGGTCCAAACAGATCCATTTGGAGAGCGCGGGGAAGGCGTAGGGTGGCAGCGCACATTGCGAACGTAATCGTCTCGTTAGCTGGCTCAGCCTGCGGGATCGGCTCGTGCCGGAGGCTTGGTGGGAGGAGAGGGAGCTCTCCAGCCTGGGAAGTACAGAAATCATAATGTATGCCCTGTTCTGAGCATATGTCATCTGCGAGGCTCAGAGAAGCCGACATCATCCATGGTCCCCTCTAAGACAGAGTAGCTGAGTAGATGGGAGTCGACATGAGGAGATACTTCATCCATTCCCTTTGCGTTGTGCATCGCAAGAGGCAGCTGGCAAACCCCTCGGAGCATGGTTAGTCCCGTGGATCAGCTCTTCGACATCCTTGCCATAACTCAAGGGGCCAATCTCGCCTCTCAGCCACAGGAAGAGTGGGGTTGTGGACGTCTGTGCCGC
>NW_010125708.1:1009-9494 GCF_000699245.1 Pterocles gutturalis | reverse complement strand
TGAAGGGGTCCGGAGCTGGGACCCCCCGAGGTTGTTAGAGTGGAATTTGCAAATCGCCAATAAGGGGGAGGCAGCACTGGCTCCCCGGGGGCAGGGAGGGCCGGGAGGACCCCCACAGGACAGGGAGCTGCCAGACCCCCAGCATCCCCCTCCCGGGAGGGGCAGGGGACAAGGAGCGAGGGGCACAGGGCGAGGCCCGGGCAGAGACCCTCAGGTGGGAGATGGACGAGGAGAAAGTGGTTCTGGACTTTAAAAACCCACCTGCCATCGGAGCCAGCGCCCCGGGGAGCTGCTCCCAGCTCCCCTCCCAGGAGTGGGCTCCAACTCAGCACCCCGCTGCCGCAGAGCATCATCCTGCCATGGAGCATCCTCCTCCGTGCAAACCGCGAGGAGCGGCAGCGATCAAACGTTAAATAACCCCAAAGCTGCTCCCAGAGAAAGGAGAGGAGCAAGGGCCTGGGCTGATTGCAGTTGTACTTACAGGGGAAAAGAGCCTTAACGAGAAGTTCCAGTTTCCTAATTAGCCATTTCATTTTCCTTAATTACCAGCAGAATAGCAAGGCAGAGACCGGCTCTGCACAGCACAACCCTAAGCAGAGCTGAGAGACGAGCTCTTTGCCATCAGCTCAGTTCCTCACTGATAAATGGAAAGGCAGCTCCTGAGGGAAGGGAACACACAAAAACCGGCGTGTTCTGCCCTCAAACGGGCGCTGGGGACACCCGGCCAAGCCCCAGCTCAGCTCCCAGCAGTTCCCCTGGGCTCTGTCCAGGCAGAGGCATGGGGCTGATGCTGGAGAGGGGCTGAGCGCCCTCCGCCCGGTTTGACCTCAGCAGCAGCACAGGGCAGGTCTGTGAAGCTTGAAAATATGAATTTCCCCTTCCAACATTGCAAGCGATGGCAGCTCCTTTCCTCTGGAAACACAATTAAGAGCTTTCCTGCTCCTCTTCCCTGTTCGTGCACTGACCGTCCCGGCCCCGCGCTGCACGACCGGGATCACACGAGAGAGCGCGGAAGTTTAGAAAACAAACCAAACATTCTGTACAAAATTAAGGGAACTTTTATTTACAACAGAGCTGCTAGTTCAGCAAGAGCCAGACAGAATGTTTGCTCCAGGCAGCAACAGCCTCATGTTCCTGCGCCTGACAAAACATGGAGAGGTCGGAGGGGAAGCCCTCAGCATGGGCAGGAGCTTACTCCAGGGACGGAGAAGAGCAGGGGAACAGGGGGCAGCCAGCCGACATTGCACGGCCCAGGTGCAGGATGAACACCAGGAACCGTGGGTCCACCGTGTGTCTGCTCTCCCCCAGGCAGGGGCTCATGCCGGGTCCAGCCCAGAGACATGAATGCCGCGGGTCTCTCCTCCCAGGCCCTCGGCCCCCAGCCCCTCGCGTTCCCTGAGGAAGAGCTCCGTCCCCTCTTTTTTCTGGCAGAAAGGTCGATGCAAGGAAAGCAGCAGCGCTGCAGGTCAGCTGCTCGGGCAGCACCGGGACGATGCTCTCTGAGGGCGCAGGAGAAGAGCGGCCATTCCTCTGTCCCAAATGCCTCTGGGCAGGACACCCCGACAGCTCCTGCTCGGCGCCCGCCGCTCCTCCATCCCCGCGGAAGGGGTGCTCAGGAGTAGCTGAGGGGCATCCTCCTCCACAGCCCACCGCACAGGCAGTTCTTGATCCAGCGCTGCTCCCACTGTTTCACCGCGGTGACTTTGTTCGGTGACTTCAGCATCGTAACGCAGCCACACCTGGGGAGAGGGAGAGGGGCAGCCAGGCTCTGGGGACACGGAACCCCGGAAAAGAGACAGCTCTGCTGGGACATCCATACGGATCGTGCAGGGAGCACGGAATCCGAGGAGAAAACCAGCTTTTGTCATTTGCAGGTGATGTTTGTGAGCACTGAAAACCAGCTGACACCACGCGAGCAATTACCCGAAGCAGAGAGGTTATCTGGGAACAGAGGCTGTCCTCCAGCAACAGCCCCAGCTGCTACTGACACACACCAGCACAGTCACCCTGCGAAAGGGATCTGCTACAGAGGCTTTCTATTAAAACCAATAATTAAAGCTAATTCAATCACATTATCAGCTGGATGTTCGCTCCCTGCACCATTATCCTGACACCCAGCCTCTCCTGCGAGGGTGGATGGAGAGGGGGCACAAAAGCAGTTAAAATCAAACCCAGTTGGAAAGATGGCCCCGAAACGGCACCACGGATACTGTGATTATTTCATCCCACCAGCTCTCCACGAACACGTTAGTGGCTCTAAGTTTTCGGTCTAAGGGCCACGCCGCAGCGACGCGGCAGCAGCTCTCCCGAGGCAGCAGCGCTGCTCTTCAACAAGCGCTTGGAGGATCCCAGCCGTCCAGGCTGGGGGATGCCCCAAATGCCCACAACCGCTTCCTCCCCACGCCAGGGGCAGTGCCACGCACCAAAACCTCGCGACAGAAGCAGCTTCTCCTCCTGCAGACACAGCTAACGCAAAATGCCACGGGGATACCAGCTGGGAGGGAAACAGCCTCAAAGAGCTTCCGAATGACAAGCAGAGGGTCCGAGCTCCTGCCGAGCCCTCCTCCGCGCTGCGGGGGCCGCGCCAGCGCCGCTCACCTGGTGCACGACTTGCACTCCTCCGTGGCAGCCGCCGCAGATGATCGATCTTGGGCTGTCCGGGCGCCCTGGGCAGGAGGAAGAAGGGGAATTTTCCAGAACATCCCTTTCCAAACGCTGTTCCCAGGACAGCGAGCTGCCTTTCAGCAGGTCCCAAACCCACCAACCTCAGAGCCAGAGACCCCCGAGCTTCCCGATGCCCTCTCCTCGCCAACCCCCCACTCGTTTTGTGTCCGTACCTGACAAAGGCATCGAACTGGGAAGAGACGGTGTGACCGACGAGCCCGGGAGCTTTCCCGAACTGCAGCCGGACCAGCTGCTTGTTCTGCAGCTTGCTGATGATGCCGTCGTTGATGGGCAGCCAGTCGATGTTGGGGATGAGCAGCTGGCTGGGCAGGAGGCAGCACTCATCTATCAGGGTATCATCTGGCTCCGTGATGTGATTTTCCTCACGACCTGCAGGGAAACATGAAGCAGAGAGAGAAGCAGCGTGATTGTTAAATTTCTCATTTGGAGACCGAGAGAACTGCACAGTTTCCTCCTCCCTCCACCAACACAGCTCAGAAAACAATGAACCTGGCAGCTGCACGCGCTCCTCTGAACACCACAGACCCATCCAGGGGTTACTCCCCACAATTGTTCCCTTCACGCACCAGCCCCACTAAGAAGATTCTTTTGTTCAAGGAAACTGGCAACACTCACAGCACAGCCAGAGCTTGGTGAGCAGCCGGAAGAGCAGTGACATGCTGTCCTGGGTGTCGGAGGTCGCCGTGTACACGGGGAGGCAGCTGGGCTTCAGCAGCCCCCAGATGCGGATCACCACCATCAGCTCCCGGAACATGCCCAGGGATGCGCCATCGCGCAGAAAGCTGTGTCCCGGCCGCACTGGGGAACCCTGCCGAGGGGAACAACCAGCTGAGATGGGGACTGACACGCAGCGTCCCGGAACCATGGCTCCATTTTCACACAAATCCAGATTTGAGCAGCGCACAGCCTGCGCAACTCGCTGCCAGAGGATGCCGTGGAGGTGGGGGGGCATACAGAGGTTCACAAAAGGTTTAAACAAGGCAGGCAGCCACTGAGTCCGCAGCAGCCCGCAGCCGCCCGTCACTCCATCCCTGACGCCCAGATGGACGCAGAAAGGACAATGCTGTGTTTCTGATTTTTTTTTTTTTTTTTTCCCCACACATCTCCCAAGTGCCTGTTTTGCCGGGAACACCGGTGTCGTGCGTGATGGCTGCAGCCACCCGAACACTGCCAGTGGGTTTTTTGCTCCTCTGGAGCCGGGCTCTCACCTGGTTGGGAAGGCTGGCCAGCAGGTAGAGCACGAAATCTCCCACCCACTGGATGAGCTGCTGCAGGGACTGCAGCGTGTTCATCTCCAGGACAAATTCTTCCGTCTTCAGGTTAATCATCACCTTGTCGATGTCTGAAACAGAACCAAGACATCTCCTGGCTCAGGAAGATGGATCCAAACGTTATCCCCTGTCCCTGCGGTGCCAGGAGAGGCCACCCTCCTCCTCCCCAAGCCCAGTGAGTCACTATGAGACTGTGACACTTTATACTGAACCTAAAGGGGAACGGTCTGACCCAAGACGCTCAGAACACAGTGCCTGGCGTTATGAGCCACCCCCACCTATATCTGTGATCTTGGAGCAGATCTCGGTGAGCCGGTCCCCGGGGCTCTTGTCCGGGGTGTTCAGGAAGTGCGGGCGCAGCAGCGATTTCAGGGTGCAGCTGATGGCGATCAGGAACAGCTTCGCGTGGTAGTCACACACCCGGGCTATGGTGCTGGAGGAGAGCTTGCAGAGAGACGCCTTCATGGCAACGATGCGCGTGGAGAGGACCTGAGCGACAGACACCCCAGGGACAATGCAGGAGTACAGGCAGAGTTAGAATAAACTCAGTAAGGCAAACCGCTTTCTTCTCTGCTCTCAAGCATGACACGAACAGTGAATCCTGCTCTGAGTGTGTGCAAACAGTGCAACTGTTCCCAGAATCTCTGCCAAAAATAGACTTCAGCACCTCAGCAGAAGTTTCCAGCAGACAGACACCCATCAGGGTTAGCGAGAACACACACCGCTGAAACGGAGGCTCTCCCCACCGCAAACACTGCTCCAGTGGAACCTCCAGAGAGCGCAGAGCCGGGCAGAGCCAACGGTCTCCCGGCCGCTACCGCTCCCTCCCCCAGGAAGCTCCTGCTCCCACTCACCTGCTGCAAGGCCGCGTTCTGACGCATGTACTCTTCGTGCAGCTTCTCCACCAGGTTCTGGACCATGCTGGGCTGGACGTGGAGCAGGATGTCCCACCAGTCGTAGCCCGTCACCATGCAGTACTCCAGCAGGAACAGCAAGTGGCGGAGGGACATGTTCATGTCCAGCACGTGGCCCATGGAGGGGGAGATGCGAAGCATGCTCAGCTGCGCGGAGGAGGCGAAGGAAAATCCCTATTGAGAACTGGACTGAAAACATTCCACAAAGCCACTGCACAGCACGGGGACACCTGCAGCTCATCCCTGACCCACAGGCACAGTTCCCACAGTAACAGGACACGTCCCTTCCTGTCTAACACGGATCGTACAGCTGGGAGTGACAGTCCCAGAGCTTTTCTGACCACTCTGAGGGATAAAGAGAGAGCCCGGAGCAGCTGAACACCCAACCCGTAACAGCACAGCACCTTCCCGTGGCTATCGATGCCAGCCAGGGCCAGAGACGTCCAGGAGAGCTGCATGGCTTTGAAGTGAACCAGGGGCCCAGCCGTTCGCTGCCTCTTGATAGTCTGCTCGTCCACCGAGCGCTGGGAGGACGAGCCGTAGAACACAGCCATCATCTGCAAGGACAGGCGATGCACGATGTGGACGCTGCCGTCATGGAAAGCCAAAGCCAGACCTGGGGAGGGAAGACAAGCGAGGCTGAGCGAGCGACTCTGCCCGGTATAACCCAGAGAAGCCGCCACCACCGACAGCCCACGTGGCAACAACACCGCTCCCAAAGGCCAGGGGTTCACGGGCACATCTGTCAGCATTTCACAGGGAGACGCCTCTTTCCATGGAAATTAAACAGCACAGCTAGGAAGACAGCGCGTCTTGGAAAGTTCTCCTACTGGTATTTCATACGGTTTGTTCTGAATTCTTACTTCAGCTACGGTTCAGAGGATGAAAAAGGTAAAGTTTCAGGCAAAAGCTACACATCTGGGAGAAAGACAGCAGAAAGCCCTTACCCAGTCCAGGGAAGAATTTGGTGTCGTTCGCCACCTTCAGATCCGTGTTGGTCAGGGAGATCGGCAGCTTTGGCAGAGCCACCGCCGAGACGCGATCCAGGTCATTGGTGGCAGAAAGGATTCGCCATTTCAGGATCATGGGTTGCTTGTCTCCAACTTTGAAAAACATGTAAATCAGTGAGACACCTCTCCCCAGAGAGATCAGAAAACTCCTCCCCCCTCTGCCCCCCCCAATTTCTGCCTGCACTCCCCAGGTGGGGTTACTGACTGAGCACTCACTATTTGTTCATTCCACCAGACCAGTATATTTCCCTCATATTTCCCTTTTTTTTTTTTTTCTGATCTCAGTGGTTGTACAAACAATAACTTGTTTTGCTCAATCTCTTTGGATGGCAGGCTCTGCTGGTGGTGACTAAAAAAATCCTTATGTACAATAATCCTTTCTATTTCGCTGGAACAAACTGCACAGATTTGATTTTGTTACATCTGAAATCAGGTGGAAAAACATGCGGGGTGGACAGCTTGATTAAACGAGCTCTGCTGCACGATCTTTTCCCCTTAGAAGGCTTGGCCCACTCGTGTCTCAGCGGGAAGTGGTTGCAGAGCGTAACACAGAAAATGTCTTTTATTGAGTGAAAGTAACAATTAAACCACTTCCTGGAAACCAGCAATTTGTGCTTAAGATGCAAACAGATGGAATAGAGCATGTGACTGAGGACACCTGAAAAACAAACACGGGACTCTGAACAATCCCAGGTACGTGATAACAGATTGGAGAACCTGTGCTGCGTGTCCACTCACACCACGCTCCCGTCACCCGCTGCAGAAACTCACCCACAGGAGAGATCTGCTGGAAGATATTATTGACGGGCAAGCCCTCCTTCCGCAGAGACCAGCACTCCACGATGCTGCTGTTCTGGTTGGAGGCACAGAGCAACACCTGCAAGACAGAGCCCAGGCTGCAGGCGCAGGCACAGACCTTCCCATGGGGACAGGGACCGTCCCACTGCACCCCTGCCCTCCCTCTGCTCTGGGGCTCCTTCTCCCAGCTGCTACCTGTTCCACTGCGAAGAGCAGAGGTAACGAGCAGCGGCGGAGTCCCTCGTTCCAGAAGGAAAGAGGCAAAATGCTCCCGTGTTATCCCAGCCTGCGCAGAGGATCACCCATCACCATGCTCTCGTCTCTCGCGAGCCTGTGACCCGCTGCTCTCACTCACATACGCCACAAACTAATCGTAAAGGACAGGGCAGGAGCTGAAGGAGCTGGAGCAGACACTGTGTTCTGTAACAAGGTACTCTGTCCCAACCCGAGGAGAGGGGAGAGGCCAGGCTCCACTGAACCACCTCGCTTTCCAGAACCGCATGATCAGTCCCCTGGCAAACCGTTAAGCTGCTAAATTAAGTCACACAGACCAAGAGCTCCCAGTGTTCTGGCGAGGGGCTGCTTTGAAGCCAAGACCTAAAGATGAAAGACTTGACAGCTCGGCAGAGCTCCCCTAACAACCAGAGCTGGAAAACAAACAAAGCAAAGCATCACCAGGCTAACGAGGGACGGGGCTTTTTGGGCTGCTCTTCCCCGAGCTGGAGGGCTCAGCCATGACGCCCCCAGACCCTGACAGCGAAGCTGAACCAGCAGCACTCCAGAAACAGCAACGAGAAACGCAAAGGGCACTGCAGGACACCATGGTTCACCTCCAGAGCCACGTGGGAAAGTCAAAGGTGCAGGAAACAGCTCTTTCCTTGCTCTTCATTTAACTCCTCCTTGCTTTAACAGCAGATGCTCACCTGCTCTGACATGTCCCGAGCCAGGAATTTCAGGTGGGTGATCGCTGGGTATTTGTCTTTGCGGGCAGGGTCCGTGGTGCAGCGCATGAAGAGGGAAGGCAGGATTTCAGTGTCTATTTTGCATTTCTCGTTCACCACACTGACACAGACTTTGTAGAACTGGACAGGGGAGGTGCTGCTGCCATCCGACGTGGCCACCACAATGTTCCCCCCGCCAGTGAAGGCAACATCTGCCAAGGCGACGCGACAGCGGAGGCGGCACAGGCTCTCCGTGGACGTCAGCACCTGCCCGTTGGGCTTGAGGAGCGAGACCGTCACCAGCCCGCTGATGGTGACAGCAATCCAGCCCTCCATGGGCTTCCCGCCAAACAGCGTCAGCGACGGAGAGAACTTGACCCTGGAAAACTTCTCACCGAAGTTCGACGCTCCAGACTGTGAACAAAGGTCCAAAAAACCAAATTCAACACAAATTCCTCTCCCTTTGTGTGGCCAAATCCAGCTCCAACACCAACCCACTGCACAACCCTTCACGTCCCCATGCCTCGGGCTCGCCAGTGCTGAAGAGGGAAAGGCTTCTCTCTGCGGACATCCTAAGAGCTCACGTTTAAAAAAAAAATCCAAGCAGGTAACTTCTACTTGGCAGGCTTGCTCTTTTTGAGTTGACAGAATTAGACACGATTCCACACAAGCAGCTTATCTCCACACACACACACGGCTCCCATCACCAAATCCTGGATCACACCCCAGGACCTCTCCTGAAATACTACCCGTAGGCAAAAAAATGCTTTTATCTCCATTTTACAGCCAAGGAAATTGAAGGAGACAGACTAAAGAAGACACATTTAAAGCACCAAGAGAAACAAGGGACCCAACCCCTTGTGAAT
>NW_010125708.1:0-978 GCF_000699245.1 Pterocles gutturalis | reverse complement strand
AACTATGACTCTGATATTTCTTGTTGACTGGAAAAATTCCCCTGCTTGACTTGTCCAAGGAAGGAAGGAAGCCCACGAGGAAGCGCAGAGCAGAGAGAAACACGAACAAGGGTCTCCCAAGCCCTTTGCTAAGGACCCGAGCCAGCACTGCCAACCGGATCCGCTGCAGAGCCGGGACAAACCTTTTCCACGTGCAGAGCCAGCTTCACGCCATTGTGCAGCCAGGACAGGGCCACCACCGGGTCCCCCTCCACCATACTGCCCACGGTGTTCTCCCAGCTGTTGGCCAGGTGATCGGTCATGCTCCAGCACTTGATGTGGCCGTCGGCGTCTGCCGAGAGCAGCCTGGAGCCTATGGCAACGGGGCTGCGTGAGAACCAGGGGGTACAGACAGAAAACCATCCGAGAGATCAACCCACCCCAGTGCAGTTTGAATGGAGACAAACAAACCGTGGCTGCGAAGCGACGGACCAGCTCCCGCTCCGTGACGGATCGTACACCATCGTTCTAGGAAACGCTGCACGTGAAGGGCAGGACGCAGGGATAACGAGAAGGGATCCCAGCTCACCTGACTGATCCCACTCCAAGCAAGTGATGACCTCAGCGTGACCGGAGTTAACGGAATAGACATCCCACGGGTGCTCGGTGTCAATGATATGGATCATATGGGTCAGATCTACACAAAGAGAGAAGTGTGTCACCGTCCCTCGTCACCAGCTGCCCAGCGGGCATTTCTAACCCACGGAGCCTCAGTTGCAGGGCAAGACGTGACATATTTCCCAGCTTTAGGAAGGATAACAGCCGGGCTTGGCAGCTCAGCACCAGACACCAGCACGGGGCCGGCTGCGGGTTAGCAGAGGGAGAGCCGCTGCCCAGCGCTCAGGACACCCGGGGAACCCCAGGAGCGGGTGACAGAGCAGGAGCACGACTGTCCTGCGCCCCTCAGTGCAGCTGGGAGGTGTCGGGGCCGAGCGGGGC
>NW_010125707.1:88936-165252 GCF_000699245.1 Pterocles gutturalis | reverse complement strand
CAGACCATTCTATGATTTTATGATTCTATTTTAGCAGCTATTATGCAGCAAGTGGTAAGTCAGCAATGCTACGTTAATTTACAGCTTGAAAGCCTATAAATCCAAGTGAGCAAATTATTTTCTGTGTCTTTTTTTCAGGTGAGAGACCAGCAGTATGGGCTGTAACAAAAAGAAAATGTAAACTTTTAAGTTTAGAGAAAGGGTATGCTGCAACAGGCAATAGGTAAATGCCTCCCTACATGCAACTTTACAGAAAGTTGGAGATATAATATGAAATATAATATTGCCAACCTTCCTTAGGCTATGCATTTGAATAGAGAAACAGAAACCATTAAAGGTATTTCACTGTTTGTGCCAAGATTTTTGATGTTGGTTCTTCTAAAAGGAAAGGCAAAATAAGACATTTCAGTGGGTGCTTGTTTATGTTTTTGTTTCTTTTTGTTTGTGTTTCCTTGCTCAGTTTGTGTAATGTAGTTTTACTGAAGGAAATAAGGAGTTGATATGCTGAGTATTTTGAAATAGGTGCGTTAAGTGTTTGCATGTTTCCAGGGAAGTAAGATGGAGAGGAGGGTTATTTTCCAAGTGACATGATCTTGTTACTACAAGGTTTTTGTGAAGTGTTGAGTTCTTTGTCATTTTGCAGACTGTAGCGGGCTCCTCATAGCCATGCATCCTGTATAATCATTTACGAAAGAGAATAGGACCTTCAAAACATACATATAACTACTTACGTGACCAAAATTTGTTCCAGACAGGGCTAGCTCCAAACCCAAGCAGCACTTCCTCCAAGAATTGCCTATTCCTGAATGTCTCAGACACTAGCCCCCTCTACTCTTTAGAGACTATTTATCTCCTAGTGTATTTTAGCAGCAGTTTTGTTAGCAGATATTACTTATTTTCTTTTGTTCAAATGCTAATTTAGGATTTGTTCATAGAACATGACAACTTTTCCAGTAAAGACCCGGATTACATTGTTATAAAAATGTTCTAGTGGATTATGAAGAAATGAAATATGTTCTCCATTACTTTAAGCTGTCTAAGCTGGGCTTTAATTCTGCCCCCTTTTTTGAGTTACATGATTTCACCAAGAGAAATCTATGGCTTCTACTGCAGAGAAGGTCAGACAAGATGATTATAACGGGTCTTGATGGCTTTAAAATACATGAAATATATGAAATAGTTTTACCTTCTTAGAGCTGAATTTCCCGAACAGTAAGGAATAGTATCTTGTAGTCAACACCGTAGCACACTGGCTGTTTTAAAGAAAGCTGAACTGAAGGGATCCTTATAGAGGTGCAGTAAAGATGCTACAGAGTATTTTTCTTCTTTTGTGTGAGCCAGTGGCATAGGTGGGAAGAGGTTATTTTATGTACGTATCTGATGGGCTGTCTTACCTATGTGAAACTTGGTTTGTTTGAAATTATGCAGTAAGGGAAATTTTCTATCACCACCAACTATGCACAGTTTTAAAATGATAGGAGATACATTTCTGGATTTTTTTTAGAACATGAGTGAAACTATGTCATTCAACTGCAAACACTAACTGTTTTGTTAGAGCAATATCTCTTTCATGTAAATCAGTTGTATGGATTCCTTGTGGGAGTCACATTTCCTCTATAACTCCCTATACCTCTTGGCTTCCTCTTCCTCTCCCTGACAAGATTTTCTTACTGTAAATTTCCTTGATATTGACAGATGGAGATCAGACAACAGAATTTATGTGTGCCAATTCCATACCGACAAAGCCAATGCATTGTTGGGTTATTGGTTTAACAGAAAAAAAAAAAAAAATAAAAAGAAGTAATTCCCTACTCCAAGACAATCCTATTTGTTCTTTCCTTATTTCTAAGGTTGTCAATACCTAAAGAAACCCAGACATGGAATGATTCACTCCGCATAGATTTATAGCCATCATACATAGTAAGATCATTGAAGAAAATAAATTAAGGGAAATTTTTCTATTATGAATGAAATGTGATTCACTGAGCATCGTCCTGTGGTGCAAAGTTCATACAGCTTCTGTTTTTTGGGTTTTTTGTGTTTTGTTTGTTTGTTTTTCTGACTGAATCCTACAGCAGTTAGTTGGTATCTTTCTGGAATAGTAATGCTTCAACCTGTCATAGGAGTCTATTTCTGCATGTTGTTGAACACACTGAACCTGACCAGTCAAGGCTAGGGATTGGTGGTAGGTAGGTTATAATGTTTTTGTCTAACCACAAAAAAGGCTTAATTATGGAAATGTACTTTAGGGATAGAAAAATCTGGCTACTCAGTGATATTCATTCCTATAACAGTTGTCCTTATATATATATTAAAAAAGAGACTATTTTCTCTTTCTCTTCAAGGATGTCTTGGTGCCGGTTACCTTGTCATAAAATTAAAAAGTCAAGTCAATTAAAGGGCAATTAGGATTTCTTTTCTTGTCATCACGATAAAATTTGCCCTTTTTCTTAGTCCTTTGATGTCTCCTTTGCAGACTGTATATTGAGCTGAGGTTAACATGACAGTAGCTGAACGTCATTTGCCAATGCATGCAATTTCTCCCACTGTTCTTATCAGTTCAGCCCTTATGCTTTCAAAAGTAAAAATGCTAATTTATGAGACTCAGTTTAATGGGAGGGGGTTTTGCTGGTTTTAAAGAATGCAAGGTAAAAAGTTGAGCGTTGGCTAAGTACAATTCATCTGGGGTTTTTTATGAAAGAACAAACAGTGCCTTTTTCAGGAGGCATGTGTTCATTAGAAATCTTATTTGTGACATTGACTAATTGAAAGTGGGTCAAGAAAGCCCTGAACTTAAAGATAAGTATCTATTATTTTCTTCACAGAAGGTAAGATAATAAAAAGATAAAGAGACACTGTAGAGATTTGAGTTCCTGTATGTCTAGCTGATAAAGCAAAAGCCTCATATGCCAAAGTATTGAAGATTCTTATCCTAAACATAGCAGAAATACATCCATAAGCATAATGTGTAAGGTATACCTACACTTTTTAAATAAGAATTTGTAAGCAATTAATGTGGACACTTTTTTTTCTTTTTCTAGAAGTATGTCTCGTATATAGAGCTATATAGTGTATAGAAAATTGAACATTGCATATTTAAATCTTTTTGAGACTACTGCTTCTAAGACAACTGTATCCTGGTATCTCATCTGACTGAATACATAGTCATATGAATTTAATTTTGCATACAGAATTTCCGGTACTGCACATCACAGTAGGAAAATAAATAACTGTATCATTAGAAACTTGTTAAAACCTAAACATGTATATGATAGCAGTTAGTTGTCAAAGGTAATTGCCACCTACAAGTCAGTTTTAATTCAGATGATCTGTGGATATGATAATCAGATTTTGGTGACCACATGTCAGACCTGAGGCTAGAAATGGACTTCACAGCTTTCAGGGAGCTGGACATCAAAAAAATAGACAAGGCACAAGGTGGAGATCTTTGAACAATGTATTATGTCTACATGGGACATCAAATGCTGTACAGAAATACTAGCTTGGCTTGCAAAGCCAGGACACCTGTGTTAGCCTAGCAATAAATGTCAGCTGAGTAGCTTTTTAATTAACACTTGTGCAGTTTTCCTGCTTGTCATTCCAGAGCAAGCTCCTTTTGTGTTTCCTCAGGACCTTTGTGTCATATTTCACCGCTCACGCTGCACGAACTGTGGCATTTTGAAGTGACCCTGGTGTTCCCATGGATCTGCTTCTCCATTTGCTATCAGTTCATTTTGCATCAGTTATGCAAAAGAGAATCTCAAGTGTAGACACCTATGACTTTCTGTATAACTATAGCTAAACACATGGCACAAGTGGCCCTTAATTCTTGGGCTGCAGAGGGATAGTGAGACCCAAAGTGCTGGGTGAACATGGGGCCTGTCCAGTCCCTTTGAATAGAGCCTGGAAGGTCCATGAGCAAGTCTGACTTGGGCACCTTATTCTAGGCTCTGCTGCCTATAACCAAAGGTGGAGCCTGTGTATAACAAGAGCTTAACGAAGATATTTTCCTCATCATTGGCTGCAGTAGCTGTGGCTACCCAAAGAAGCTGAGGGTACAGGAGGTCAGTGAAAAAAGATGCCAAAGGCCTCAAGAGAAACAGAGATCTTATGAGGACTGGTGGAGGTGGGAGAGCTAGTCCTTGCTAAACACAGGACATTTCCAAGATTAGGGATTTAACAGATTTTTAAAATGGGGTAAAAGCCCATTGCATCTTTCTTACCATTTTTTCCCCAGGTCCAAAATAAGAAAAGTCCGTCTGGTAAAAATTGCCTTTTCTGGACTGGCTTTTGGATCTTGAGGAAGTCATAGATACAGACTGAGTGAGATAAAATTGGTTATCTCTCATAGTTTGTCCTGCTATTCTGTAGTCATGTCATTGAAAGATCCACACTGTTTAGTAGCTTTTCATTTTCGTTAGTATTTTTATAGTTATTCAGAATTTTAAGCCATGGGTATAACAAGGTGTATTCAGTATGATCTAAATGATTTTTGTAGCATTTGGGAAGAATATGACTAACACTGGTGAACAGCTCAAAGTTCCAAATGTTTAATTTGGAAGGCACAGTAAACAGCTGCAAAGTCCACAGTTTTCTATTAGCTTTACTAATGAGAGAAATCTTCCAGTTAACCCTTGAAGTGCAGTAGTGAGAATGCAGAGTAGTGATTTACTCTAAATTACTAGAGATTAATGGGAATTTCTTCACTGTTTTCTTCCTACTTTATGAAACATCCTTTACACCTCGTTACCTTACCTATGCATTGTTACTTAAATAAATGAAAGGATCATTTAATGCTTTGAGAAGGTGAATATCTTTTTTTAAGCCCTCTGTGGGTTATTTATCACACACCACTACTGTAAACTCCTCTTAGGACGTTAGCTCACCACGATAGTTCACTTATAGTCAACTAGCCTGTTGGTTAAAAGGGCGTTGTGGGGAAGTGGCATGCATTTTACATGTCATAATGTTTGCTTTCAGTAGTAAATAAAGATATCTGAAAGGCAGAAATGTTTCTGATTTATGATGACTGCATTAATTTTGCAACAGATGACAGCAGAGCTTGCAAATTGATCAGCAGCTGGTTCTTGCCCATAACCTCTTGATACTAGTCTACGCTTTATTTTGTGACACACTGGGCTTTATTTCTTTCATGTGTCACATTGCCAGAAAGTAGCATCACTTGGTCAATAGGTGCAGATCTGGGTTGATAAAAGCTAGTCTCATGGTCCAGGTGCTACTGAAATCAATAGGAGTGAGTGCTTTTTAAGAGACTTGAATGAAGAACAATTACCTGCTGCTACTAAATTACATTTTGTGTTGGATCATCTCTAGGTTGGAAGCTTGTAAGCACAAAAGTGAGGAAGTGTAGAGATTAAGGAGCTGACATAGTGACAGATACGGCATACTAAAGTCCTGAGTTAACCTGTGTTTTGGTAAATTAGATCTGCACTTATATAAACTGTCAGAACTATGAAAGGCATCTGAAGGGGTATAAATTTAAAAGCACAATGCAGAGCTTCATCCTTTCCATCCTTCAGAGAAATATAGAGCTATAGCGCTTTGGTTTCTGGACTTCTTTATGTTGCTTTCTCTTTTATGAATGCTGGGCTAGGCTGCAAATGGAGGCAGTTCTGCAGAAGGTGCTGCAGTCCAGCTGAGACCTGACAAGGGCCAGGTGAGCTATGCTGGGCTATATAGTTAATATTACATTGGAGAACACATTTTATGTTCCTTGTGTACCCACAAACACAAAATAACTAAGTGGTAGAAAACTTGAGGGAATCCAGAAAATCTTCAGGTTTCTGTGAGAAAATTACTCTCTCTAGAATGTGCTTCCATTAATACCTCTGAAAGTAAAAATCCTTTGGGGTGGCAAAAACTTGTTCTTCAAATATACCATTGTTGGCTGGTTGTCAGGATCCACTGGGTACGCTGGTGAGAGAGTATTTGGTTTGGTTTCATTCTGTACACCTGCTCTCAGAATGGTGTATTTAAGAAAGTTGCTTTATTTGGAAAAATTACATTATATGCGTCTAAGACTCACAGATGCCTTTGGGCACAGGCATCTTATAAATCTGCACCTTTTGGGGGGTGTTTTTGTAATTCATGTCTTTTTCTGTCATGTTATATCAGTACTTTATCCCAAGACAGTCAGCAACAATATCCATTTTTGAATGTCCTGCAGCAGTATTGTCTTGTCGTTAACTCTTGTCGTATTGCACTCATTGGGTTTGAAAATGGAAAGTGATGAATGGTTGCAGTGGTTTTTTTTTAATAACATGTCCCATTCTGGAGCTTTCTGTAAGAGTAGTCAGTTTGCATTATTTTCAAGTGGGTCATTGATGGTTCTTGAAGTTTTTTTTTCTTAATATAAGAAAACATTGGCAGAACAAGAATCACAAAGAGGAACATTCAAAATAATTTATGGAAAAAACATTTTAAGAATATTAAGTTCCATTTTTGGTTCAGTCTTAATGTATTTAGCACTAGTGTGGAACCTAAAATATTTAGAACTTTCTCATATTCGTGTACCTTAAAGCACTGGTGGTCATGGTACAAACCTACCAAAATTTTAAGGCCAATCAGATTTTAATATAAATCCTTCTCATTTTTCTTTTTTTTTTTTGTTTTTGTTTTAGAAATAGACTCAAGCAAGAAAGCATGCACTCTTTTTTGTTTGTTTTTTTTGTTTGTTTGTTTGTTTGTTTAATCTGATCAGGAAATTCAAACCCAGATGTTTTCTTAAACTTTAAGACATATTTGAAACAACAAAGGAGGGTTTATTGTTTCTTTGTATACCTAACATGGGCTACTTTTGAAATAAACTTCAGAGCTACATTTGCATCCTAATTGCAGCCCATTTCCTGAGCCCACCCTTAGGCAGACTTTAGGGTGGCTCTGGGGGATTTCAGAGGTAGAGGAGTTGTTGGTTCTAGCTGAGCTCCTGAAAAATAAAACAGAAAGAGATGAATGGATTTTTTGCTTCAGCAGTCACCAGCTGGCAAATCGGCTCCTGGAGCACTGCCAAGCAGCAGTTTACAGCAGCCCTGCAGCTGCTCTAGGCTAGGCTGGAACACGACTGGCATGAAGCCACCTTCAGCTTTGGACAAGGACTCAGCCTTCAAATTGGCAAACAGATGTGTTGGGATTGTGGCTTTGCTTGCTCACATCTAATGCTTATAGAATGCAGTTGGTACCTGCCACAGTCCACCACAGAAAATTTAGCATGAAACATTTACAGGAAGATAAGAAGAAATAGGTTTTAAAAAAAAAAAAAAGTTCAAGTTTTTCCGAGGTATTTTTCTTGTTGGTGCTGCATGTGTAGTTTTTATTTTTCTGGATTGCATTCTGGGATATTTTTCTTATTCTGACCAGATCATGAGGAGTATAAATAACTGTGAAATGGGCCAGCAAGAAAACTCAGTTGGACTAGATTCTTTCAAACTTAACTACCTGAATTCAGCAAATGAACAACAACATACAATTCTTTTCAAATCTCCATGTTGTGGTTTTTATAAAAATGTTTGAATTATAGCAAAGAATAACTTGTGTGAGATTCAAAGCAGCATTGGACTTTTTATTCAAAATACTTTTTGGGAAGAATAATGTCATTTGTGTGAACAGAGAGGATTTCTTGTAGATTTTGACTTCCATCTGACCACTATTCTCTCTTTTCCTGATTCAAAACTGTTCTTCAGTAATTTGTCATAGATAACAATGACGCCATTGCTTTCCGGCAATGTTTCTGTTAAAATCTCTCTTCATTCTATGAGTAGCTATGCACCTGAAAGCGTAAGTCTGTGTTTCCTTGTTAATCACTTCTGTCTTATTGCTGGAGATGGGGTCCAACTGATGTCTTAGAATACTGATGGCGTATTCTAAATTTCTGCTGATGTTTTAAAATTTAGGTAAATTAGCTCTTAATTTGTCACCACCTGGTATTTATTTAATTATTCAGTAGGAGGGGAATTTCAGCAAGTTACAGCTTACAAAACTAAGATGTTCCCTCATTATTAAATGTTTATTGATACATACAAACACACTGTCCCCCCTCACTGGCCAACAACCAGAAGAAAATGTTTTGGAGACCTACAAACCCAGCATGTTGTCCTGGTTTCATCTGACTCAGACAGGATTAAAACTATGACACATGTATTTTCTAAAATGCAAATATTTTATGTGAAATATAACTTTGATGAGGAAGAGGAAAGAAACACCAGAGTGCCAGATATTCAGAATGGAACATTTCATCAAGATCGAGTTAAAATAGCAATATAAAAAAGTCATGTAATCATGCCTTGTACTTTTTACCGGTACCCAGTTTCAACAAAGTGCCTTGCTTTGAACATGCTTCTGCGCTCCTCGTTTTCAACACCAGTTGATTCTTCTGTATTTACTTTAAAACCTACCTTGATGGTATGACTCATTTCACAAGATCTTTTTCCCTACGAGTTTTTATTTTTCATTCTGTTTCAAGAGACAAGAGTAACTGCTAAGCTGTTCTTAAGACTATAAGACAACTTGTATCCAAGACCTGCAGCAATGCTCCTGCTTCTCACTGGAAGTGGCCTCTGTATCCAAGGCTACAAATGTCCGCAGCAACATGCTTAAACTCTGATTATTCACATGTCATGCTGCTTATGACTGAGTAATCACTGAAGGAAGACAAGAACAAGGGTAGCTGCTGATTAAACAGATAAATTATATGCTTTTGCCGGCACTTCAGTAGCGGCTTTAAGAAGAGGAAGAGTTCTTAATTCCACCACTTTTTGCTGAGCAGTGTATACCATCATGAAAAGCTCTGAGGCGTTTTTATTAAAACAAGTATGTACTGATCAGAATGCAGTATCAGTGTCTGTTTTTGTCAATGTTGGGGAGAGGTTATGATTCATCTTAAAAATATTGTAATGTTTTCCATTAGTTTAACTTCAATTCTCAGACAAAAAGTTGAGACAAATAATCAAACAAACTATTTATAAGCACACAAGAAAGAAAACAAGATGAACAAGAGCCAACATGGATTACAAATCAAAGCAATTGCCAAACCAATCTAATTTCATTCAACAGCACAGTAACAGGACTTCTGGCTAGAAGAAAAGCTGTAGATGTCAGATTTCTTGCTTTTAGTAAGGCTTTTAATAGTGTTTTATAAACATACTATGCAGACTAGATAAATATAAAGTAAATTGGAAAACTGTCCTTACTTATCAATGACCCAATGTTAAAACAGAGGGCTACACTAGGTAGGGTTTTATAGTACTCAGTACTATTCATTTACTCCCTGGATGATGAACTAGGGAATATTCTTAATAAAATTTACAACTTACATGAAGCTGGGTGGAATAGAAAACATATTAATGGATAAAACTGGAATTCAGAATGATCTTGATACATTAGATAAAAGATCAGAGGAAAAATGATGAAATTCAACTGAGGCAAATGAGGAGTTAGGTCTAAGTTACAATAATCAGCTGAACAATTTAGCAATAATTTGTATTAAAAAATCTTGGGACTATTGTGGACTACCAGGTGAACACGAGTAAAGAATTTAATGCTATTGGAAAATAAAATTACTAACCTTATACTGGAATGAATTAAAAAATAAGCAGATGAAGAAATCCTTCATAGGATTAATAGTGCTTCTTCTGCGTGGTGTTAGTAGGGTATTACCTTACGTATTGTACTCTTGGGCCACCTACTTCAAGAAAAAATTGTGGAATTACTGAAGAGAATCTATAGAGAAGACAAGTGTGAATGACCTAGTATCTAGAAGATGAGTCCTATGAAAAAAGATCAATGTGATATTTTTTATTCTAGAGCAGAGACAATTAAGGGGTAGCTTGGCAGCATTCATCAAAGACATGACAGGTATTGAAAGATCAAACAGCAATTCTTTCTTCGTTCCCATGGTAGACAGAGATAGAAGGAGTAGACTTGCAGCCAGAAAGATTCATTCTGGACATTAGGAAGAGCTTTCCTTAAAAGTAAAGGTGATGTCGTGGAAAAGGTTAGCTGAGGACACTGTAAAGATTACATCAATGAAAGTCTTACCAGCTGGTTAAAAAAAAAAATTTCAGCAACAGCGTAAGGGTAAGCTGATGCTAACCAGAAGCGTAGAATAAACTAGATGTTCCGTCATAAAGTTCCTCTCAGTTCTGAATTGGTCTTTAGGTTGTCGAAGGGCATAGGATAACATATGGTAACCCCAGAAACATTCCCTTACAACAAATGCAGGGATTTTTGGCAGGGCATTGAATTTTACTCTCTTGTCCCTGAAGGAAGATTTTATTTACCAGCATAAAAATAAATACATTTTTGAAAGTAATTGAACTTACAGATGAGTCTCCCCAAGAACAATTCCCCAGGAATTAAATAGAATTTCATCTCAGCATCTGTGTGCTGTAGGCATGAAAACTTAAGCGATGTTTTCCAGATGTGTACTACACCCATTTATGAGTCTGGGTGCAATCAGCACTGAATTAAGTGGGAAAAATGTTATGGCAGTACTAATAATTTTTGAAAATGCCGTCTCTGATGCCAAAAATGCACTGCAATACTTGTATCCAAATCTGCATATGAATCTGTGTAGAAGTGTGACCATTAGCCTGCCTGCACTAAAAAAAAAGGATGTAAGCTGTAAATATTGACTGTACCATTTTTTTGTGTGTTGCTTAAAATAGAAATGCATGTGAAGTGATACAGATTGTCCTGAAACAATATATGCAATTTTCTGATGGAATCTGTATTTATAGCAAAGTATTGTTGTAAGGCTTGGGAGTATTTTTGCTTTTCTCAGCTTTGTCCTGCAATGTCAGAGCCCATATAGCAATGTAAATGTCACAAAACAGCTACTATGTCCTTTCAGAGTTCTGTTGCAGAAAACCTATAAGGAGTAAAATTGGAATTTTGTTGCAAATGGATGTCAGAACTAGGTGC
Source organism: Pterocles gutturalis (assembly GCF_000699245.1). NCBI lineage: Eukaryota > Metazoa > Chordata > Aves > Pterocliformes > Pteroclidae > Pterocles > Pterocles gutturalis. The sequence continues at coordinate 154,314 of NW_010125707.1, read as the reverse complement.
TTTGACCAGTACCTGGGAAAGCATGATGGGGCTAAAACAAGGGCAAATGTGTATTCCAAAATAACTTTTTAAATAAAGTACAACTGATGCTATTATTAGAATCCTTCCTTGTGTAGCTGCAACTTAGTTACCATAATCTGATGAGTTTAAAAAAAAATAAAAAAACAAACAAACAAACAAAAAATTATAGGTGCACTAATTGCAGTGTAAGTTAAAGATTTCCTTGAAATAGCATATGTAAATGTACCTGGAGAGGTTAATGAAACACACATCTTCCCCCACCGCCTTCCACCTTTTTTTTGTACACACAATATTTTATTACAAAGGACAGTAGAGTTTAAGTAGGTCACATCAACATCATCTGAAGCTTATATACAGCTTTCAGGTATTTAATTCTTACTGGGCAAATTGGTGTCATTATATAAGGAGGTGAAGCTTTCTTATAAAGCCATATAGGCTCAAAGCTCAAGATCCTCTAGGGACCAGTTTTCTGAACGTTCACAGCTTGGCTAGTGCCATTCCTCAGCCACAAGTATTACCTTGCTAACATGCTGGAGTCCTTCTTCCATTGTGTTTTTTCCAGGCAGTGGGGAAAAAAAAAAAAATATTGCTCTGCTCTGGCAAAGCATTTGGCATATATTTAACTGTAAGTACACAACAAAACACCTAGATTCAAGAGACAATGAGAATGGAGCATGTCCTGAGCTTAACTGAGGCATGAAGATATTCACAAAAGATGGTCTTGAAATTTTATAAGTTTTTGAGGGTATTAAGGGTTGAACCCTATGTGATCAAAATTCTTGTTGTTTCATTATGGGAAATGCTTTTGAAGATCCATTTACAATTCATTGGACCTTTTTATCCATTTATTATGTTCTGTAAAAAAATTCTCCTTTGTTTTAAACTGGTTTTTTTAAAGAAAATGCCCAAATCATTGCCTATAATAAGCATTTTCAGTGTTAGTTCTGTTAAATGTGGTTGAATAATGTTTCTGTTTTATGCTAGCAGTGCTTTGAGAGTTTTACCAGCATTTGAGATTCGTCTTTCATTTTAACCTGCCAGCACCATGTGCTGTATATCTGTAGTGAGTGGTTTACATACTCTGTGCCATTTTCCTACTATGTTCTAATACTGATACTTCTTTTTTTTTCCTGTTTCCCCAGGCTACATATCCAAACAGAATGGTGAGCCAAAATCTCAGCACAAGGGACAGAAAGTCAGCACATACTCCCACCGAGGACCCTTTTAGATATTCGTCAGGCAACCAAGCAGCGGCCTATGAAAGCAAGAGCTGTCAGCTGTCTAATTTGTGTCTGAGCAACCTCCTGAAAGAGAAGGAGATCGTGGAAGTCATCAAGCATACTAGAGGGACGTACGAAAGCCTTGCTTCAGAGGTCACCCAGAACGGTTTGGCCACCATGGCACCAAGTGCAGCAAAGCCAGTATCCAAGGCAGACAGCTACCCAATGTTCTCAGGAGCTCCAAAAGACCAAACTGCTGTACCTCGGCAGCCTACCACTTTCACAGGGAGACTTGGACAGCCTCCGAGGGGACCCATCTCTTTACACATGTACAGCAGAAAAAATGTTTTCCTCCACCACAATTTACACACGGCAGAGCTACAGACTTTAGGTCAACAAGATGGGTAACAAGGTGCTCGTATTCTTGCCATGGAAGGAGAGTTGATTAAAGAGGAATATAAGCTCACCTAGAGCTCAGTCTTCAGTTTTTATCTGCTGCTACTTTCACCTAAAAAAATAAAGGAAAAAAATCAACTGTTTTCTGTAGGTTCTCTATTTCCTTATTTGGGACTGTGGCAAAAGGATGAACTAGATTGTTAAATAACTAGATTGATTTGTCATGCAAAAGTCACCATGGTTGTAATAAATGGGACCATTGCTAGTCCAATATTGCCTAAATATATATATTTTTTTCTTTTTTTTCTCTGTTAGCCACTATATTCCCTGCAGTTCCAGAAGGTGAAATACTTAAATAATACTGTGTATGTTTAATAATGTTACTGTTAAAGTAGATGTGAGGAATGAATAGATAATTAGTAAACCCTCTTGAATTTTATAGAGACTAGAGAAATAAGGAATCAGCAATCTTTGAGGATCCTCTTTTTACACTTTTGTTTTAATACAATGAAATTTGGTCATTTGTAGAGGTGTACTACTGCTTCCTACTGTATGTATTTTATGAACTCATCATGCCACAACTAGAGGAAATGACCGATTTTCCTCCAACATAAAGGTTCATAGAGGCTCACCAGGTATTTGAGTCAGTAACTGGGTCCCAAACTGAGGATGTCAACTTGGTTCCTCAACCTTCCTTTCCCTCTCCCCACCTTTATTTAACTGCATTTGTTTGGGTGTTTTTCTTCTATGAAGACATGTCAAGTTGTGGTGATGTTTGTGCTTTACAGGCATTGTATCACTCACAACACAGTGTGACATTCAGTGCCCTGTAGTGCATCATATAATTCCATTTCACTTCCCAAACCAAAATGGGTGAAAGACTAAAGTAAGAGAAATTGTCTTGGTTACTCAATCCAAACTACCTGTGTAAATCATAATTTCTATAGACTGTGTCATCTGCACTTAACGACCTGGTTTATTCCAACTCAGAGGGTTTGCTAGTCTGAGATATTACACACAAGTGAGATGAATATAATACTACCTGGCATGCAGCATGCTGGTCTCATGGGAATATGAAATCATCTGATCATGCCGTAGAACTTGTAGACTTGTTGGTATAAAAAGATCCCATTTCCTCCTTTTAGAGGGATTGGAAACAGGCATCTCAGCCAAGGTACTCTGAACACGTGGCATATACTAAATATGACACCTAGTTTACAACCTCTATGATGGAGGGTAATCTGTTTGCATGATAAAAGGCCATATAGTTAGTAGTTTATAAATAATCTGGCATGTTTAAGTATGATTGAGATAGATCAGAGACAAGTTGCCTCTCTCTTTAACTGGTGATTAATAACAAAAGACAAGGGTGCAGCACATCCTCACACAGAGAAACAAACCAGTGTGACTTAACTGAAGTAGTGTATAATGAAAAATGAAGCTGTAACTTTTAAAAGGTAAGTCACAGGGCATATAAAATGAATTAACTATACAGATTTTACCTAGTGTTAAACATATCTGCTTAACTATTTAATATTTGGATTAATGTAAGGATTGTTTGGATTAAGAAAAAATTGGACTGTGAGCTTGGCAGATATTCTGCAAAGCCATTTCAGCAGCCTGAGCTTTCAGGATTCAGTCTTGAGGATTTTAATTTGGTTGGAGCAAACTTTATGGCATTTACGTGATATTGAAGAGAGCAGGTTTTGTCTAAATATTCTGTAAGAGTAATTTGGGGTATCCAGGAACTGGATACATAAGAATCAAGACAAACATTTGCCAAACTTCTTTGTGTTCATGTGTGCTTTGCTACTGCCAAAACAGAATGTCCAAAAATTGCAAATACAGCTTGGCTGAGCTATGGGTATTCAAGGCTCCCAGTCCTACATTGAAACTCATAGTTTAAAGTCTACCAAAACGATTTAAAATAGTAGTAAGAGAATTTCAGTATTCAGAATCATGTTTTCATCTGAGCATTCTCTTGAAGTCATGGTAGATTGAAAGGACAGTCAATTTTTACTAACAATACATTTCAGTCTTGCTGATCTCGAGAGCTGATGTATGCAGTTATTTTCAGATCTGTAAATAAATTGACATACACTGTAATCAAGGAAGTTTTTTTCCAGGATACAAATGTACTATACTGTGTTTAAAAAAAATAAAAAATAAAAAAAAAAAAACCCCACCACACACCAAACCAAAAAAGGTCTTAGATTTTAACTTCTGTACTGTATCTATAGTTGTTTTTTTCCTGGAAAAATGGACTTTTGGATTACAGTTTATTTAAAAAAAAAAAATCCATCTATACATTTCAAAAAGAACATTTTAAATGTTACTATTTTCTTGGAGAATCTTTTATAAAGCTGAAACCTTAAAAAAAAAAAATGAGAAAACAGTTCAATTAAAGTAAGGGATATTTTTAAAATGCCATCCTGAAGCTGTTTTGTATCAGTATTTTCAGCATTGTTATGTTATTTGTAATACTAGGTGTAAATCTCACCCAGAGAAGGGTATTAGCTACATGTTAATGTACAGTACAGCAGTAACTGTAAAACAGAGGTCCTTTGTTTGATCCTCTTGTGTATATAGTAAACCATAAAGCAACAGCATGTGGACATTCTTTCAGTGAATTGATTCCTTTGTACTAAAAATCTCTAGTTTTTTAAGAGTTCCATGTATAAAGTGATTTATACATTTCTCCAAGGCTGTACATATCCAAAGACATGACACCGGGGGAAAAGACACTTATTATTTTTTTCCACGGATGTACTTTTTTTCCTTTTTTTTAAATAAGTTTCTGTAAAACAAAGCATAACTGTAAGATTTCTACTGAAAATTGCTTCTTGTTTGTTACTTTCATACCTTTTGGTGTGACAGAGGGCATTTTAAGGAGGAGGAAATCCCCAAAGAAAAGCTGTTTCCATTTGAAGCAACGTCCCATTTTTTGAAACAATTGCTTGGCAAAAGAAACATTAGATCTGTGGCCTAAATATTTTTTAGCAATTTAACAGAGCCACCCCTGAAATGGTATATAATCTCTAGACTTGTCCTTATTTCCCTTACTAGAGTGCTTCTACAGGATGTATTTTTAAGGTACAATAATATGCTAGGGCCAACCCTGGTCATAAATTATTAAGATGGAGGGAAAGCACTTGTCCATTACTGTTTTTATATTTGCCTTTCAGAGTAGTGGAAAGGGTTTCTTGGTATATGTTGTGCACATGAATGAAGTTCAAGCTGTGTGCTTGTGCATACGGGAGCAAGAAGTCTTACTATAAACCTCTCCTCTGTTTAGTAACATCTGAAAGCATCCTGCAACATAAATTTCTGCCACCTTTTAAAGACAGGCTGACTCTCTATAGATAAAATCGAACAGCTGGAATAGATTCCTTTTTTTTTTTTTTTTTTTTTAATTCAGACCCTTAAATTTATTTTTAATCCTTTCAGTCCAAAATACACGCATCCACATAAAAGCCTTTGGTCCAGCTAGTTTCAGTTTATCCATAAGAGGTCTCAGAATTCGGAAATCTTTCCTAGTTTGCAGAAAAAACAAGAAAAGATTTGACCTGGCAAAAATGCCAGTTCACAATCTGTAGTGAATTTCCTTTTTTTTTTTTTTTTTTTTTTTTTTTTAAAATTCAAAAAAAAAAGCCCATTCCCAAATTTTTGGGGATTTTCTTTTTTTTTTTTTTTTTTTTTTTTTTAACATTCAAAAGCAAAAAAAATCCATGCAAAATTGCTTGTACATCTACACAGGTAGAGTTACAGTAACCTGTAACAAAACTTTGAAATTAATACCTGGAGCAAAAAATCCAAGAGAGTCTTCTTGCAGACATTTGTAGTGGTTCGAAAACAGAAATTCTGTATCTGAGTTCGCTAATGAAATATGCCTATGGCTTCTTTCTTCCACTGTCTCTACTGATGGGTTTTTTTCTGGAGGAGAATTTGCTGTTTGAAGCTTGTGCTGGAGGAATTAGGCAGTACTGAGTGAGAAAGTACACTGAAATTAATGGTGGAGGTCTTCTCCCAGCTTAGAGAAACACCCAGCATCATTTCCAGGGTGTATTTTCATGTTCACCAGTTAACAATAAGTTGGCAGAGATCCCTCAGGAGAAGAAAATACTCAAATAATGTAGGCCACGACTGCCTTTAAACTGAGTTTATTCTAATGTGTCCTACGTAAGGCACTTTTAAGATCATTTGGAAACTTCAGCAGCTGAATGAAGTATCTTGCTGATATTTATTTTTTTTTTAGAGATAAAAATGTTATGTGCTGTTTTAAACCTAGTAAACTCTGTCTGTTTGGATCTTGCTTCTTCACTAAGGGTCTGTCCTGCTTGTGAGAGTGTATCCGCCATGATGTACATGATACTGACTCCTTATAGTATAAAAAGACGGCGGATATCTGCTCTCTCTGAGGGGCTTGAGAGTTGCAGTTTATTTGCAGTCTAGGGCAACGGTCTGTGTTTATTATCTACTTCCTCAAGGATCTTCTATTCTTGCAAAGATAATGGTAAAGGAACTGACTTATTGAAATATTGTGGAAATGTTTTGCAGTTAATTTTTTTAAAACATATTTAAAATATCTTTCTGTGTCTAAAGAAAAGGGGAAAAAAAGAGAGTAAATTTATCAGCGTAAATTTCCTATAAATCTGAGGTTCTCATAGCCCCAGCCGTCACTTGCATTTTTTACAGCTGTGAAATAGTTTTGAACTTGCCTTTTTTGTTACCTTTATTACCAGCAAATCGTTTTACCCTCTATCTTGTACTTGAAATACACAGGGAGGACTGTACAGAGTTCCTGCAGCAGTAATCCTGCCCCTATGAAAACAGGGCAACGATAAACTTACCTGAAGGTCTCTGTATGATCCCTGGGGATGGAAAAACCTATTCTGACTGATCTTAACTGCAAGAGATTTGTGAGAATCTGATGTGGCAAGTGTCGTATTTGTTGGTTTTCCAAATCCGTATAGAGGGTATAGAGCAGAAAACACTCCACTGAGAAGATTTTTCTAGTGTGCAAATAATATGTCCTTAGATTTTGTATTGTGACCCTTGCTGTGTGTGTCTGCCTTTCAGAAACATTCCCTTTAGGTGTGAGCTTGTGCTGACTGTGTAGGCAGGTTGCACCACAGGGTCATTTCTGCTTTAAGAAGGCTCCACTGGATTTTTTTTAATATCTGATCATTAAAATGTTTTCTGTTTGCTGTGCTGCCACTAAAGCAGTACATTCACAGAAAGAATTCCACTTCCTCACTGAATGCTCCAATTCTGTTGGTGAGTTGTGGTTACAGCTGTCCAAAAAAGACTCAAACTTAAGCATCTGTATAAATAAACACATCATCTTATTCAAGACTGCTTTTATCACACTGAAAAAGCCCTAATAGGGTAGTTTTAAAATATATCAACAGTAGTAGTAGAATTTTAATTTGTTTTTATGTTTCCATTATGACAATGCACTTTATATGAGGGCTTAATATGAACTACAAATTAGCTTGTATTCTTTTTCTTACCTAAACTTGTTTTCAGCAGGGTTCAGAATTCTCTGCTCGACTTGAAGCATTTTAACAGTCCCATCAAAGTAAAACAATCAAATCCCGCTTCTTTGAAAAGGTAACAAACAAATAATATTTTTTCTAACATGAACAATTTCGTTCATATTTATTGTTTGAAAGGTAGGATGTATAAAAAGTATTTTTACTTATATCTACACATACTCTTCAAAACCTCTAGATAAGTAGAAAAGATAAGAAAGAGCCTTCCTACTCAGAAATCCCGTGTCCAGCTATATCATTAGGCTTTGTTTCCCAAAGCATTAAGTTTTTTTAAAAATCTGTCTTTTTCTTTCCATGGTTAAGAGTGCGGAAAAAAAAAAAAAGGTTTTGTACATACTCTGCAGATTGTGTATCGGGACGATCAATATTACAATGAGAATATAAGCAATCAAAGTCCTTAACCAGTGATGCATCTGATGTTGTTTAAGCAAGAAGATCAACAGTATATAAAAATCTGTGTAAGTGGAGAACAGATGTTTTGTAGCTGGGAAGAATTAATGGAAGAGTAGAGGGTGACAGATTGATAGCTTTTTTTATGTTCCGGGGGTGGTGGTGCATAGCCATTTTCTGTGAAATACACTGAAGTAATATTTATAAAATAAATCTCTTGGAATAACAAGAAATGAGATAAAATTATCCCATAACACCATGAAGGGTACTTTGATATTTTGATCAAACAGCATGTGAGTGAATTCACATCTTTGTATTGCCAGGGTGTTCTCTTTATCTGAAGGATAAGTGTAAGCAGAACAACACAATTGCATTGGAACAGAAACAATTCAGACAAAAAAAAAAAGGTTGTGTCCCTAGAGCCGTGCACTTTGTGTAGTCATTTCTAATTACCTGAAGTACGTTTGTATAATTGTGTTTGATGCAGCCATGGTAATGGTTTTTCAGTAGGTATCAGGATACTCCGAACAATAAGGAAATACTGAAGAGAGTCATGACCCGAACCCTACACCAAGAGGTGTATTTAGTTACTAGGGTCACATTTTTGGTTTTTTGCTTTCCGGTGAAGGGCCATGATTCTTGTGAGACAACTTTTACACAAATATCTCCACAACCAGTTTGGCCCATGTGAAATTCAAACTGAGTCAGGGAGAATTACAGTTAGGCCAACCCTGAGTATTTTTGGAAATTGTATGTGTTCTTTACTACTGCTGATGGCCATTTAGAGAGCTTTAGGCATTTTTTTTTTAACTGAAGTGTGCTGCTTTATGTATTAAAATGGGACATTATATCTGAACATTTTCTTATTGTATACTTGTTTATGAGTGTCCTGCGGTTCAGGATGGTGATCTTTTTTAGCTACTGACCACTATAAAAATTGAAGGACTAAGACATTGATTTTTGTATTATATGCTGCTAAACATTCATTTAATTTCAATAACAGTACACTGCAAGGCCAGTTGTTATGTGCTATTGAAAAGAATTTTTTAAATGTAGTTGGCAATACCGTACAGGTTACTTGAATTAGAGGCTTTAAGAGAGTAACAAAGATGAGAAAAGGAGAAAGAAATTCACTTGAAGATTAAGTCTAGGTGACACACTGTTGAAGAGTACGGACGAGTATAGTTCTACATGAGGCAATGGGAAGCTTTTTCACTTAACATACTTGAGTGCAAGACTTCACTTTGATGATGTAGAAGGTAACTTAGAAAGAAATGAGAAAATTTTTTCTAAGACACAACACGCTTTAAAAGGCAACTTAAAAACTGACTTGGAGCAAAATTTACAATAGTGACAATATTTGCCCCAAGGTACCTAACTTCCAGTTAAGATCTGAAAAGAAAGGAGTAAAATATGCCTACGTTCTGATTGCACAAGTTCATTGCTGATTTTAGTGGGTTTATTCTACAAAGCCATAAATGAGTTAAATTCTTATTCTTATTTAACAGGCAAATATTATTTACTATTCAAAAACATTCAAGGCACAACCCTAACCTTTGATTTTAGTATCACAGTACGCCATGTCCTCTGATTTTTTTCTTTTTATATTTTTTTTTAAATTGTTTTGAGGTTTTGTAACTTGCGTGCAATAAGAACCTAATTGTTTCAAATTCAATCTCTGTGCACTGACTGAAAAAAAATACATAGCCTTTGGATACAAACGCTGTTCTCTCTGAAGCATATCAAGCAGCATTCTGTTAGTTTTTTAATCAGATTACTGGGAACATGATTTCTGTGGGTTACTTAGAAGAGTTGTGGCAGTTCATAAACCAGTAATGTCATATTCTGTTGGCATTATTTAATGGACATTTATTTGTTCCTATTTCTAGTTGGCATTATTTTTACAATTATGTTTGATGGAAAAAATTATTTTTGAATATTTATACTGAATTTTAACTTTAAACCTTACTGTGGAGGTGCACATTCAGATATTTCCATATTTGAAGTGATCATAAAGGGCTCTTACAGTTTTCTTTTCCTTTCTGACAAAAGAGAATTGGTTAATAAAAATCCTATGTTATTCTATGATGAGCCTGTGCTGGTTTTTTTATTTGAGATATCTTAACATTTCTGTGACTTTTCTTCAGACTTTTGTTGGTAAAATACGTGTTGCACTTTAATAAGCACAAGTACTTTTATGACTTAATGCTGTTAGTAATCTATCACAAATGAAAAGACTTATTTTTTCCCTAGGTTCTTTAATCACTTTATGAGACTGTAGATTGAAGTTATTTGATACTGTGCTAATAATTAAATACAAACACCTCTTCAGAACTTTTTACGAAATCTAAAGGGTATATACAAAAATTCTACTGTGTTGCAGGGGAAAAAACCCCACAACATTCTGCCTTGTTGTTTTGCAAATTACATTGCTTCCTGAGTGTCAAAGTAATTTTTTCATCCACCACATTTCTCAGTTCCCTACTCCACTTCCCATCACAGTGTTTCAAGGAAGGATGTTGCAAAATACTCCTCCACTTTGCCTCATTTTCCCTGTAACATATCTAAGTGACTGTCTTAACCTTCAGGCCAAAATCATTAATATTACTTCAGTTCAAATATAGAAGAAATAAGCAAATTATCACATTTGTAAGGCTGTAAAATGTTTGTTACCACTAACAGTGCTCTCGTAAAGTATGAAGACAAAAATGATTGCCGATCCTGTCAAAACTGATAATCTAGTGGCCAGCAAAGTTCTACTTCAGCTTATTCCTGTATGTAAACAATTCCTATGGGCTGCATTCTTAGTCCAGCAGGTTTATTTGGGTTTGTTGGGGTTTTTTTTTCCATCACCAGCAGTATACCATTTTCAGCTCCAACTTTGAAAGCCTCAGCTTGGCCTCCAATTCTGCATCTAGAAATGGCTGTAGCTTGTTTCACAGTGCTTATATAGCTACTAATCTGTCAGTAATACTGTCAGAAATATATGTCCTACTCTAAGCTGTTTGTTACTATACACTGTTCAATAGCTGTTCCATTTCAGTGGTGGACGTAGTAATTCTTTCTAGCGTTTGGGTGCCTTGCAGGAATATGAAGTTTAATAGGTTATCTTCCAAGGAAAAATAAAATTGAAATACATTATTATTATATCAGTAGAAGAATAATTTTTAATCCCTGACAGTGTTATACTACCCCATATCTGTATAGAACACTAATACTTCTCTATGAATTTAAATCACTGTATTATCAACCTTCTATTCAGTGAAGCTAAAGGAACTCTAGGTTAGATGTGAGTGCAAGGAAGAGGAAGTTTCTCTGAAATTTGCACAGGTTAAATGAAGTCTTTGGGAGCTAAGGAAACTTCCCTACCTAACAACACTTCTATGAAGCTTCACTCTGTCCAAAATGATGGACAGCTTAGTCTCTGTATTGTGATAGTCTCTACAGTGCCTGAGAATTTTTTCATGGTTACATGTTTTATATGCTTCCTTAGTTCCCTGTAAATTGTTCTCCTCTTGTATGAAACAAGAGGACAGGAATTTATTCCCTATCACATAGATACTTCAAAAGCTACTGGTTACTCAGAATGAAACAGTATTTAGCAGAAAGCAAAGTAATTCCTCAGTTGTTTGGTATGTGTTATTATTTATAATGTTTTATGTTGTAATAACTCTGAAAATATTATGGATGTTCTTGCTTTAGAAAACCACATAAGAGAATGAGCTAAGTTTTAATTTGCAGTTTCACATTGAAAAAAAATGCTAATTTACAATCAAAGAAGATTGATCTCAAAGATATTTCAAGTGTTGGAAAAGCACTAATAATCAGCATAGTTCCTTGAGTTCACCTCTTTTCGTGACCAACGTGAAACACTTTATCTAAGAATTAAATTTCATTCTGAAAAATCCTGCATATAGTGACTCCGTGCAAGTTAAATTATTATTTGCAAGCATAATTACATGTAAGGTATTCTGACCCTTTAAGACCCTGAGAGTGTTAAGACCTGAGTTTCACCTGTGCCTGATTTAATTTAATTACTAGGCCTTAACAGGTGGAGAAAGGCAGATATTGTTATCAGTGGTGTTGGAGGGCTGGTTCAGGTCATGCTCCAAAGCAGCTAAAGAAAGTGTGCATTTTGTGGGAAGACAGCACAAAGGAGTGGGAGCAGTGTAGTTTGAATTACGTATTATTTTGATTTTTTTTTTTTTTTAAGACTGTAGTAGTTTAGGTTCATTGCTTGATTCAAGGGGACTAATTCAGGCCTTGACTGCACAAAGAATGGAAATGTTGCAACTCTCAAAAGAATGCTGCAATAAATTGGCTGAAGGAATGCTTTGGTAAGTCGTTATGGTGCTATGCTTTAGCACTGTGAGATTTCTGTTATTGGGAGATGGTTATGCCATGGAGTCCAGTATTTTTGCACCCATTCAATAAGATTTTAAAAATTTTGTTCATTATGTTTATTGAGCTGTTATTTGTACTGGCCTACTATTACTTGCCTGTTACCTTTCTTCTTCTGTTAAACTGATTTCTCCTTCTGTTAAACTCAGTTTGAAACCTGACCAATGCCTAGTAAAGTCAATGGGATGCTTCTTGTGTTACTTAGTATAGCTTAGTGGAGACAACTCTGGCTACAAATTAAGACTGTGTGTATTTCTGTTCCTAGTTCTGTTGATAACTCCCCCAGGATTGTCCAACTTGTTATTTCATCTGTGCTGCTGCTTTCGGTTTTGACCTATCTCCTTTTCAGACTATAAGAGCTTCAGGACAGAAATTCTTGATTTCTAAGAGCTGAGTGTGAAAAATGTCTGAATTCGTAGTCTGCTCTAATACCCATGGGCGCACACACACATAAAATCTAATTTAAAATTTTATAAGTGAACCCTTGTGGACTTGCTGTTACTATACCTTCTTGAAGCCTTTCTGCTTTCGTACTGGAAAGATACAATTCCTCCCGGGTCCATTCGATTCTAAGTATAGTTTATAACAGACCAAGCTAGATGAGAAGCAAAAAAACTGTAGAAAGGATCTTGGAGAGGGAGGAAAAGAAGCTAAAACTTGTGAAGAAACAGAAAAGCATTGGCTCCAACAGAGAAACGTAGCTTCCTTATGTCCTCAGCTTTGCTCCATTAGGATAACAGGAGCTAAGGCATCTCACAGTCTTAGCTGCCCCAAGGCTTGAAGAAGTATTCACTAGAGAAGCATTAGACAAGGAGCATATGAGTAAGTAATTTTCTTTATTGGTTTCTATGGTAACGCACCACTCCAAAAAGCAAAGAAAGGAGTACATCCACAACTTGCAGCGTTAGTTCAACCATGTGGACTGTCGCTGTTTGATACATAAAGGCATCAGAAAACTGCAGTGCATAGTGGGAGCAATCTAACTGTAAGATGAAGAGCTTGAATCTTGGAACTCTGACACAGGATTGGACTGCTGTGGCAATGCAGTTGTATGGACTGGGAGATGGCAGCACCAGGTATTGACTCACACCATTTTCCAAAATGCTTCTGCTTTGTTGCAGGAGTAGTGAAAGCAAAACAAAAACTTTATTTTGCTGCGGAAGACCTTTCAACTCATGACTGGTGACAAAACTGACAGAACGGTGAAGACAACAGTAACTGGGGTCATTCTGTAAGGGTTCTTACATATCTGAATTAATTCCACTCGGACCTCAGCAGCTGTGACTTTGCTATGTATGAGGATCCTGAGTTGAAAGGCAGACTCCAAGAATAAAATGGCTAACTAGTACCTGGTGTATCTGTTTGAAACAACCTGAAAAACCCTCCCAGGTTATGCCTTGAAAAATAATTTCCCCTTGTAGTTCTCAAAAGACTGGCTCAGTGACCAAGTAACTCTTGGCATTTCCTTCTAAAGCTGAACTGTCTGCTCAGAGAATCCTTGCTCTTCTTTCTAGCCACGATACAAGTTTAGATGTAGATTTAGATTCCTTAAATTGCTGATACCCTACCTTTATTTCTTAGCAGTTACATATTATTCATCTTGACGCCTCAAGATCTTGGTATTGTATTTTGGTGCCAGCTTTGTCAAGTTGCTTCACTGTTTCACTGACCCCCAGCTCTCTTTCCCCATCCCACTCTCCACTTGGACCATCTCCCTTTATTGCTTGTATTTCCCTCTAAATAATATCTTTTTTAAATGTTAATCGTTATAGAAATCTTATTAGGCTGTTGATTAGATGCCTGGGGGAGCCGGGCTTACCAGTACTGTCTCTACACCTGTGTTGTTCAAATTTCTTGGAAAAATCTAGAAGGGCAGAACTCTGGCTGCCTTGAACAAAGAGTAATATATGGTTTGGCCCATATAGACTGGATGTGAGGGGAGAGAGCCATGCACACTATGAGTGTATATTCAGGCATTACACTCTGTGTGACTTTCCACCAAGGCTTCCCCCTGCCTGCCCCCTTGTTTGCTTTTTGATTGTTTGGGGGTTTGGGTTTGTTTGGAGTTTGTTCACTTAAGTTCTCTCTGGATATATAGTAATGAAAAAAAAAGATGTGAATCTGTCTGCAGTTGGTAGATATGCCAGCCCTCTCAGGGTCTCATGAGCAAAAATAGGGCGCAACAGGCTATAAAGTTGGAGGGGGGCACACCAATTGGGACCGTCTAAGTAACTGGGGAATATTAATGGTCTGTTATCCTACAATTAGAGTACTGTTACGAATTTTGGATCTTTCTGTATCCTCACTGGCCATAAGTGTCAGAAGTTTTGCATGACGTCTTGAGATAGTAAAGATGTAGATAGTTAATATTTGTTGCATTCAAGCTACAATTTCAGGGACCTGAAGCTCTAAACAAGCAAAACCATGAAACGTGTAACTGTTCTGCACAACTCTTCTTTAAAGCTTTTAGTTCTTCTTTCAGAACAAAATTTATTATGGTATGAAAGTCCTGTGAAACATGATTTTTTTTTTTTTTCAGTTCTGGTTTAACACATGTCAAAGCTTTTGCAGTCAAATGCGTTCTTCTGACTGCTGATATCTGAGTTTTCTAGGGTATAATGGATTCACCTTTAGGTGCTCGTGCTAATAGATTAAGGCTTGATATAGAAGGGCTTGCACACTTCTCACAAGTCAAGTTTTCATTTTTTCACTCTAACTCAAGTAGAAACCTATAGTGTAGTTATATCTGGCTTTGCTTGAAATCCTAGCTGAAGTGGTGCATGTGTTGTTTTGTAATATGAATGATAGTGTTATATGACATGAATCTTAAACAGAATTTGGCTGTGGTTTTATATTAATACTCACTTCTAACAACATAGTCTATTTTCTGTGCTACTGTCAAGCTTAGAGTTGTTGTAATCTAGCAGCTTTGGGAGCTTGTGCACACTAGATGCTTTCACAGTACAAGAATTTTGAGAATGGGGAGGAAGGGTTACAGCTAGGAAAGAAAGGACTAATATTAGTGCTTCTTGCTTTTATGTGAGAAGTAAAAGGTTTTGAGGTGCTAAAGTAGATTGAAGTACCAAAATAACTTTTGTCCATATGTTCTCACAGCTATTCAGAAAAAAAAAACAACCCAACCCACATCCAGTAGACTCCAGTGGTGTGAAAGGACCATTCAAGGGTGGGTACCTACCCACAAAAAATGAGCTTTTGGAACAAGACACTATTAAGGACTTTGTGTATCAATATCAGAAGACAGAAATTTGAGTCCTGTGTTAATAGTCCTTCTAAAGTAAATATTTTTTCTTTTTTCTCAGGCTAGGTGAATACATAGAAATGATAACCTTTTCCTGCAATATTGAACAGTGCAAATAAACTTTAAGGAAAACAGTCTGAGTGGGATCCTGTTGCCTAGGCAGATGTGTAGTGCCTTTTTCAGATAGCCAAGTGTACCAAGTGTCTGGCTGGTACTAACAGCTCTGGCCCTGGATGTATAGAAGAGAAAAAGATGAAAAAATACAAATCAAGACTCGTGGCCCTCCAGAGCAACAGCAAAAATCTGGGGATGGTATACTAGGACATCTAAATTAACAGTGGACAGATTTGTTTGAGCAATGGAATATTATACTCTATTTCAAAGCTGATTAATTAGGAATGAACTTATAAATTACAAATTAATTTACTTTTCCTACCCCTTCAAATTTAATTAACATTTGAATTCTACTAGAGTGTGGAAATATGATGCTTATTATTAATAGGCATTTGTGTACATTCACTAAAGGAAAATACCAGATCCAGCAACCTGCTGATTTGGTTTTTCTTTCCTTTGGAAATGCTTGGGAGTATTTAGGTGTGATCATATAAATTAATAGTGTTGGTAACAGCTAACTTATTTTTGTTGGCTTGTAAATGGATTAATCAGTTCCAAACATTGGGGTTATAATCTACATGAAAATACATGTGCCACAGTAGCAGCTAGCTGCCATCGTGGTTCAGAAAACCCAGTGGTAAATAGAAAACCAAAAAGTCTGAAGAACTTCTGTTTCCCCCTTTCCTCAGCAGCTGGGATGACTTGTTCTAAAATGGCTTTCCTTTGCTGGCTTGGAGAGGTTCACATAATCAGTAAATGTCTTTCACATGGGGACAACTTACATATCATAGTACTTATAGGAGAAATGTGTTAACTGCTTCCAGTATTTCAACGTTTTCCTTCCTTGCATTCTGCGGTTATCATCCAAAACCTAAAAGTAGCTTGTACTCCTCATAAAAATCCTTTGAGGGTTTTTTTCTTTGGCCTGTTGTCTGGGAATTACTCTGCTGAAGACCCTTGTCATGTATTTCATTTCTGCTGCCTCCGAGGTAGCCCTGCTAGGGCCAGCCTGGTTGCAGGTGGATTGCTTTCTGCAGGTGCTGGTTTATAAAATCAGTGATGACCTTGGACAGGAGTGGCTGATAGACGTGGGACCTGAGTTGCCTTTCTGCCATGGATGTCTTCTGTCTTCCCCATTTCATGCTGGGACTTCCCCTCTCTGTCTTGCATTTCCCAATTCTCCAAGCTTAGATTCCTTCAACCCACCCAAGGGTAGCCCTGGGCAATTTGGCATAGAGGCAACAGGTTGTCTTCAGTGCTTCTAGAAGAAGCCAAACGCTCTTTGTGGGGCTGAGCTAACTATTCTACAGTATATCTTTTCCCAGCTCCAAAATAGCTTTGTGATTTTGGTGTTTGTTGTGGGTTTTGGGGGGGTTGGTTTGGTTTTGTTGTTTCGGTTTTTGTTTTGGGTTTTTTGTGTTGTTGTTTGTTTGTTTGTTTTTAAGATCTCAGATGCTGCATGTTCTGTACCAAGTACCAGAAAGAACATGGAAATTGCTGTATGCTTCTGGCAACAGATGCAAATTGAATCATATTGTCTTTTTCTATACTTTCAAGCTAAACTGTTTGTGGGGACATAATCAGCCAGCCTTTAATGCTAGACTGCCCCAATGAGGAATGTTCTCTCTTTCTTAAGAAACCAAAAATTCAGGGTTTTGGAGCCGGTTACTTCAGGACAAACCTGTGGTTTCCTTAGTTCATACTTAAGCCGTGCATTGATGTGGTGCTAAAGCCTCTCAAGAAGTTCCCTCCATACAAACTGAAGGACTGTGCTGTAAACTAGAGACAAAACCAACCCGGGTTTAAAATTTGCCCTCCCCTCTTTCTTTACGGGTCCTTTTTTAATAGATGTCATTTCAGTCTAGCTTAATCAATTGCTGTAGAAGCATTACTGAATAAATGGGTAGTAAGCCCACAGGAACCTACATGGAGCACATGCCCTGACCCATATGGAATGTGTGCTCTGACCTTGGTATTACGAGATCAGGTCATTTCAAATTCTGCTTTCTGAAATAGCTGCAGCTTGTTCCACAGCAGCATGGGCATGTGGCCACTGGGTCATGCCATAATATTCAGACCTGCCATATGGTATTTAATTTTTCCAGGTGGTTTTAGCCTTCTGTCTTGTGACATTACAAAAGATCTTTGCAGACTTTGTGTGGTTCCCAAACCCCACTTCTACATGGAGCGTAACCTCGCAGGCGCCAAGCCTTTAGCCCGTAAAAGACTAAACTCACTTTATGCTGCATCACTGAAACTGTGATGTGTTTCCCAGTGTAAAACCTTCTGGTGGTAAATATATCGCTGCGTGGGCTTTACATATGTATAATTAAAATATAGCACATAGGAAAACAAGAGCTATGGTCTCTTCCTATTTGGAAGGCGTGTCATAAAGAATGCTGGATCCTTATTTTACCTTCTGTGGTCATTACAGCCTACTGAGAAAGTGAGTTACTTAAGGTATTTATAAAGCAACAAAATATTCATAGAAATTGCTTAAGCTACTTTAAATATTTATAGAAACAGTGACAATTTCCATCTGTCAGCCTAAAAACGGTACTGATGATTGCTCAAGATCTGTAATACTTCAAACTGTCTGGCACTCTGAGAAAGGCGGGATGGGGAGAGAAGCCATTTGTTTCTCTCCTATGTAGATTAAGAAAATCATGCATACAATTGTGCATGTGTAACAAAAACAGAAAATTATGTCCATGATGCCTTAGGAAAGCAAACTTTGATTTTCAAATAACAAAAACCCAAAAGTGCAAGCCCCACCTTACACTCTGTAAGTCTTTCTAACACAACCCTTGGTTTATTTTGACTTCAAGTTATCAAAATACAATTTGCAAGACAACCTGGGTGAGCCTAATCCTTAGTTTTCTGGGGAAGGGGTGTGGTGTGTGTAGAGATTTCTTGTCTGAAACGTTACCCTATGGCATAAAGCTGCTGTCACAGAATTGCTCGATTATCACGGCTTCTTGGCGCGCACTATGAGTTAACACCCCCATTATCAATGGTATGGGATGGTGTGGGACAGACTGGGACTCTCTAAGCAGTTTCCTTGATAAATTAGTACCCTCTGAGTGGATCCTATAGGCTTAAGGCTGTGGCCATTGCTCTTCTAGTATGCTGCATCTGCCCATTTAGGAAAGATGAATGCTGTTGTGGACAATCTGGAGACTTTTCCTTGGTGTGATGGCAGATTTAAGATTTAACACTTTATTGTGGTGTGCAGAGGACTAAGTAACGTGATTAATTATTATTAATCAAAATATAAGCTTTTTGAAGAGACTTCTCCCACTTGTATAATTTAACTTGGACCAAAAACCCCTGTCTAACATACTGTAACAGTACTTTGTTTACAGTGCATTACATTAAGCTTTTTGATACATCATAGCCTAATTAAACGGCTGGCACTTAAGCCTAAGAATGAAGTTGTTGCTGAAAAACGTACCCATCCTCTGCTAAACTAAGGGGAAAAAAAAAACTAACTTGATTTCAGTAAGTTAACTGTCGACACATTGGAAGGAAGGAAAGCCATCCAGAGGGACCTGGACAGGTTGGAGAAGTGGGCCCGTGTAAACCTAACGAGGTTTAATAAGGCCAAGTGCAGGGTGCTGCACTTGGGTCGGGGCAACCCCAGGTATTTATACAAACTGGGGGAAGATCTCCTTGCGAGCAGCCCTGTGGAGAGGGACTTGGGGCTCCTGGTGGAGGAGAAGCTGGATATGAGCCAGCAGTGCCTGCTTGCAGCCCGCAAGTTGCAACATGGGACTGAGGGGGAAACTGTAAAGTTTATTTTAAGGACGAGCTGCAAGTTATCGTAGTCCAGGGAAACTTCACTACTAATTCTGAAGGCTTGCAAGACGGAAAATGTACCTTCCTCTTATTCAACTTTCCTTGTCAGGAAAATCTCAGAGTAGGAATACCTGTGTTTTTATGGCATTGCTCTGGTTCCAAGAATAAGAATGAAGAAAATAATCCTCATTATTATTATCAAGCTAAACATGACTGTGAGAATCAGCCTTTACAAATTCAAGGTGAACTTTACTTGAAGTTTAGCCAGTTTCTCCTTTCAGAAAGAAACGGTGGGAAAAAAAGATGTTCATTCTCTTAAAAGCATATATGCCAATGAAAATGTCAATTTTCTTTAAATGTTTTAATATATTAGCAAAAGCAAAGCTCTTAATCTCTTCATCTTGTAGTCTTTTGAAGGTAGTCAGGTTCCCCTAAGCAACACTTGACCCTTGTAGTGCCAATGCTCAGAGTGGTGAGGGATAGACAGGGACCCAAAAATTGGTTACCTTGGCGTCCTGGCACAACAAGCTTTGTATTTGTAACTGTTGTTTACTGCAGGAAGTTTTAACTCTAAAACAAGCCAAGGGAAAACCCAAGCAATTATCTGTCTCCTTGGTTTTCTTAGAAGAACTTTTCCTTTTTTTTGGGGGGGGGAAGGTTCTTGTTAGCTGTTAATTGTTAGAATAGATTAGGTGGGTCACTTTTTAACTCTTTGGCTGTGCTTCTCACCATTCACCAAAAAAAGCACCTGCAGAAAGCCATGTGCCTATTCAACCAGAAATAAAGTGACAAGTTTTCTTGCCTTCAGTGTTAAAAAGGCTGGCTACAGTATGGCTTGGCAGGAGCAGAACATCAACTATCTTTGTGGGGAAAGAGAACTCCCTTACGTGTAGCTGCCATGCATTATGTAGGTCAAATTGTCACTTTCTGGACTAAAGTTGATTAGTAAATTGTTACTGGCTACACACATTATTACCATAGCAGCTATTGTCATGATTTAACCTTGCACTTCACTAAGCTCATAAAAAATAGTTCTAGCAAACAGCTCAAACAGTCCAACACAAATAGAAATTACTGTCCTTGAGCCAGTTTGTGGGCAAGTAAGGTATTGCTATTACCTGGAAAGCAACCTTGAATTGTAGTTATACCAAATATATGTTTTAAGGTTGACTTTTTCCCTCCTTGTATTCTCATAAACAACACAGCAATAAGGTTAATTCCCATTGTACTTTCAGTAGAATGCTTAAATGTATGCTTCACTCGAGTGAGCGGTTTTATACAATTCAGTGTCAAGAAGGACCCATGTATTCTGGTGAAGCCTATTGGACACTAATCTGTGTTTTGGAAAACAGAATTTATAACCCAGCCTCAGCAGATTTTCTGAGGTTACCCGGTGGCTGTAGCATAAACCAGGATTTGGAACTGTCTCTCTTAAATTCAAGTGTTAGTCTTCTAAAAAGGTCTTCTCTCAACTTTCATGTCTAACATCTGTACTTAATTTAAAGTGGTGGAAGTGGCTACTACACAAAATGTCTGGCCAGAAGTTGTGATCTAGAAATTCCTTTACTTTATTCATGGCAATCCAAAGGATTTGTCTAAATTCTTGACAAAGTTTTATCTTAAAAATAAATCTGTATCTTTGCTGTCATGTTCACACACATAGAGGTTTTTTTAAGAGCCTGAGGTGGCTGCAGAGACATTTGCTGAAATTGATTTTTTGAAAAAAATTTTAAACAGTGAAAGTCAAGAAATGCAACTTGAATTAAGATGTAGAGCTTTGATAGAAAACATGAGCAAAAATGAAGTTAATTTGACATGCTTTTTGTAAAGAAGTAGAGAATGTATCATAAAATTCTGCTTTCAGATTGGAAAACCATGGGAATTGTTTTGATTATGGGTTTTTTTTTTTTTGGTTTCAAGCTGAGACACTTTGACTACTGAGTTGTATGAGGAGGGGATGGGGAGCCTGGGACAAGGTGGGGTTCTGTGGACTCAAAAAGAAGTGTCTAGTACCTGTAGAGGCAGATTCAAGCTTGCAATCATCTGCACCCCCAGTTGAGTATGATGTCTGAGCCTCTGGTCACTGTTCTGTCACAAGAGTCACTGTGTTTAGCTAAAAACCATTTATTTTTGGTTCTTTTTGGAGAAAGATAAAACTTTGTACTGGTACAGTCTGATGTCCCATAGGCAGTGGAATTGTGTGAGTATATAGAAATCCTTTTCTCAGGGAGGCCCTTGAACTATATTCAGTGATAGAAACTGCACTGGGGGTCAAGAGTTAATATTGATGGATACAATTAAAGAAATGAAGGTAACATGGCGCTTGAAAAATACTGGCTTTTCCCAACTGAATGTAGCAAAGTATTGCAATATCAGTGTTATTGTAAAATGGGATCAGCATCTAATGGCAGAGTTGGGCTTGTAATTTCCAAGCATTACAGTCTAGAGCAATTCTTGATCCTGCTTTGTCAATTTTAATCTTTGATGGTGAAGAACTTTTCAAAGTATGTCCCTAATGGAAATAATGGTGATTGCATAAAAATAAAAGCAGGTTGCTGTACTGTGAGGGAAATAAAAGGAACTGTACTTGCCCTGTCTCTTATTCTTTGTTGTTTGGAATAACAAGAATGTTGCTTGCCAATAATCTGGTTGACAGTCACCTTTTGAAGGTTATTGCTTCACAGCCAGTAGAAAGAACAAACAGGAAAGAGAAATATATGCTCCTTTCTAATTTGCAAGGACATCTGACGAATTTCTAGCTTGAGAGAAGAAAATTGAGAAAAGGAGTGGATGGGCACAAGGGTGAAGTACGAGGCATTAAGATACCAGGCAGAGCTTCCAGAAATATGATGGGTACTTTAAGATGCTGAGAAGATCAGGTATCTTTGAAGGTTAAACCTTATTTAGCCCATCCCTAGTGTTGGCAAGTTGCTTTCTCCTTGTGTCATGAGCATATTATGCTTTTTCTAGGTATTTATAGTCTCCCAAATATTTAGAGAGACATGGGTTTTTTTAGAACTTGATTCTGTATCTGAACCATTGTTTGATCCTGAACCAGTTCATAGCAAGGTTTTGTAACTGTCCCAGTCCATATCACATCTGAAACTTGGATGTGCCACTGTCAGCATTATCAATACTTGCTTCAGGTCTTTGTGGCTTTGGAGGACTCCAGGTTGTAGGTGAAGGTTGTGACTTGATCCTTTTAAGACGATTTATTGTTATGAGTAATAAGTCAAATCTAGTTCTACCCCGGTTAATGGGAGCTTCTTTCTGGTTTGAATGACCAGAACTATGAAAGACAATTTTAATACTTAGGCTTGCATTAACTGTGAATGCAAGCACATAAACATGTTATACTGAAGCACGAGATCTTAAGTTATCACCTTTTGGTGTCTGGGGAGTCAGGTGAACTGCAACTCGTGTACTTTTGTCTTAAAATCAGAGTTTAAGGGGTTTTTTTGCTTTTCAGTCCAGAACAAAACTGCAAATGAATAATAACTCCTCAAAAATTCAGTACAAATGAAGAATGACTAGAAAACCAACCCCCCACATGAAAAGGTTCAACAAGTTTAGAGGCAGCCTTCCAATAAGGTATTGAGCCCTATATCCAGGTGCGTTACTTACTCTCCCTTCCCAAATCTCCAACCCACACAGCAAAGCAAAGAAAAAGAGAATTAATCCAAGGACCTTTCAGTAGACAGACAAGACACAGATAAAGGTACAGCCATGTATTAACTGCTCTTAATAATTCATCTGTTGTTATACAAACATTTAACACCATTATGAAGCATTTTTTTCCTTGGTGGTGTTTTGAACGCTAGTGTACTGCAATCACAGCGTTAGGTTTATAATAAAAAAAACAAATGGTTTATCTACTGCAGTGGCAAAATCTGAGAGGCCCTTGGGGACAGAGGGGATTGGAATTTGCTCCATGAAGTTTGATTTCTCCCTTTCCTTCCCCCACTCGCAGGTTTTCAGTCTAAAGTCTTGCTGGATGGTTTCTGCCACTTGTGTTCCTTGATGTTCCAAAAATTAAGGTTGCAGTGGTTCTGTGCAGCTGCTCTGTCTGCTCACTCTGGGACACTGACAGTGGGAATTGGGTATTTTTTTTTCACTGTTAAGTGGACCTCTATGAAACAGTAAAAGCTGAAGTCTGAAAGTTGATTTCAATAATTGTGAAACGGATTTCCTTAGTCCTTGTTCTAGGAAGATCTGTGGCTTTTCCCAGTATCTTTTTGGGCTAACGTTTTTGGTTTTTTTCATGCACACATTTGCACTCAGATACCTGTGAAATTATTCAGACCAAAACACTCCCAAATGTCTAAACTTGCAGAGTTTTTCTTGTATTTAAGAAAACCTGCACCTGTTACTAAATATGTGTATTTCATTTCTGACCCAGTTTTGTCTTGTTTTTCTTTGCTGTTAGAAACAGAAGAAGAAAAAACTAGCATGTTTTCAGAAAAGTTATCAAAGATCAGAGATTTATTTTTGTCAGAAAGACAGCCAAGGAGAAGATATGTTTCCATGATAGGGAGCCTGGGTTGTTTTTTTGGTTTTTTTTTTTTTTTTTTTAATAGCACTTTAAACTGTGAAAATAGTTTTAAGACGCATGCCTATTCAGTAGGTATTCAGTTAGCTAATGGCAAATTTCTTGGAAAGAAAAAAATGGTATGATTCTAAGTTTAATACAGGGCATCAGTAATGATCTGAGTTGGAAGTAGCATGGCCTTTACCTGTTAAAATCATGCCATGGCCAAAGTGCTCTGATAATAAGCATCTCTTCAGGGCTGGTTGTGGTCCTGTCTGTTCTTAGGGGTGTGTTTTATTTTTTTCTGTGCTTGGCTCTGCTGAGTATAACTGCTTGATTCCAATACATGTCTCTATTCATTACATAAGGTCTATTCTTTCTCTCTCTGCATCTGGCTCCCTAGTACTTGAGAAAGGTAAATGCATCCTTCCTTTACCTTTTGTACAGATGATAATTTTGCAAACCAAGACTAAGAAGTGAACAGAAGAACCAGCTTATACGTCCTGACCTTGACCTGAATTGTGATGAAAGAAAAAAAATACTTTTTAGTTCATTTTTATTTTCCCAGGCTGTTCTAGGAATTATCTTTTCCTTACAACTGATTGTTCTTAAGCAGTTCTAGGATAAATTCGACTTGTATTTTAGATCTTTGTCATTTTCCAGTTATTTGTTCCCGAATGAAAGAAAGAAACGCCCCTATTGCTAAGTCAGCAGAACTTGCTTGCGGGTTTCCAGCAGGCTCAATACATGCAGAGGGCAGGACTGATTTGCAGAAACCCAGCTGAATGCTGAACACCTGCTTGTTTATCCATGACCACTTGTCCTACTCCATTGGGTGCATTACATGAGTTTTCACCCTGATGGCTATGGTTCCCAGAGGGCATGCAGTCACACCTCTGCTATTTGGTAAAGGAAAAGGGCTGTTCTTTACAGTTAATAAAGTCATACTTCCTTGGGGACAATTTTTTGTCTTCCTTCAACTTTCAACAAAGAGCAGCAAGGATTTAAACTGGACTCAGCCAATTTGCCACTTGGGCAATTTAAGACAAATTTTAGCTGAATTCAGTTAGTAATTGCTTTGAACTTTAATCCCTTGCTTCATTCCTGGAGTTCAATGTGACTTCTGGGAGGAGAAAAAAAAAAAAAAAAAAAAAAAAAAAACCCTGCCACCTGTCTTGCTCTGCAGGGCAGCCTGGCAATCCTGGCTCTCGCCTGTAAATTATCCTGGCTCCTAATGCTTCCCTGGGGGAGTGCACTGAAATTACAGTCTTATCTGCAAAGTGTTGAGTTTGAGGAAGAAGAACATATGACAAGAGCTAACAACTCACCCAACTGTCAATGTTGGTTCCTTTTTTTTTTTTTTTTTTCCATAATAACTGAGAGAAATAAAGCAATTCCAGGTAAGAGCACTTCAGAAGAGAAAATTATCTTTATTGAGTATCTGTAAACCACTATAACATACTTCAGATTCCTTATACAAGGAATTAATGGCGTTGAAAAATTAGCCTGTACCTCATATGGCCACTTCAGTTAATATCAGTTATGTTGATGTACAATATGCAGTAATACTAATTTTAAAAGTTATTTGATCAGGGTTTTTTTTCTACTCATGACTCAAAATGCACAGCCTGTAGAAGGATACAGTGGAAACATTTTCCAGGAATGACGCACATGAGCTTGTTTGGGTTTGGTTTGTTGTGTTTTGGGGTTTTTTTTGTGGTGTTTGTTTTTTTTTTTTTTCCCCCCAAACAGAGTTGCCAAAAACTATAAAAGGATACAAATGGTGATTGAGTGATTAATGGGAAACAGGTCTCTATTGGCCATTAAACAATGCTTACAAAGTCCCTAAATCAGAGAATGCTATTCCTGGGGTTGTGATGTCATATAAACAGTCAGAACATGAATTTGATGAATTTTTTACTGTTTCCAGGAATCAGATTCTGGCTGTTGCCCCATGCTAATATAAGATGGTGTGTGTGTGCATATATATGTATATGAGAGTTCAATCTGTTGCTCTTCTTTCCTCTTCCTTCCCATCCCTTTGGGCACCCCTCAACACACACCTTGAGTAAAGTTTGCATTTGAGTTTTTCAGTCTTTACGCTCTTTTATAGGATCTGAAAGTTTAACAGACTGCTGCATGTTTTGCCCTTCTTGTAGTAAAACTTTTACTGTCACAGTAGACACGTATATTTGTGCAATTACGCCATTTGGTTTACAAGAAGCTACCACTCCAGTGCTTCTAAAGAATGCCTGGATTTGACCTGTTTTGGAAGCCTCTGGGTAGGGTCAGCCAGATCCTCTGAAGTGCAAATAGTAGCAAACAGATTTGGAGATTATCCAAAATCTGTTGCTAGGTATTAGGCTAAGTATTTCTACTTAGCACCTTGTTGGTGAGGAATTCATCAACACATAGAGCTGGTTTGGTATTAACCAGGTTGCTAAGCAAGCGGCAGACTGGAGGTGATAGTCCAAGGCTTGTGTTTGGAAGGAATTTACACACTTTACTGTAGAAACAGCCAAAAGCTAGAACATTCAACCTTCTGTCCTGTGACCAAAATGAGGAACCTCAAGTTTTTGGTGGCAGTCTCCAGAACTACTCAGTCTCTCCTTTCTTCCAGCAATCTTTCTAAAACTTGTCTTTACTGTTAGATTTACATAACACAACTTCATAAAGGTTTGGTCTATATATTGAGTTACAAGAATTGTAGAACACAATGCAAGGAGGAATCGATGGCAAAATAATGATGAGAAAGTAGGGAAGCTGGGAACATGAGTGCTTTATGATGTGAAACAAAAATATAGACTTGTTGAAATTGAATTTATTTTGAGCAAACTTTAGTTTCTAACCCCAGGTGACAATTAGAGTAGTTCAGGCAAAACACAGGAAAACAAATAGTGAAACTGAAAGACTTCCTGGTGTCTTGTCTTTAGCTGGTGTCAGTAAAAAATAATTACTGAAGACATACAATGAGATTGTGTCAGGAAGGATTGCATTGTGCACAAATGGGCAATTTAAAAGATACACAACAACTGGGATGGATTGCAAAGAAGCCTGAACTGCAAAACATATAGTTCAGAGGTGATAGTCTCCCAAACTATTAATCTATCCAGATTACAATAACAAGGAGAGAGTAAGAGAACCACACACATGGTAGTGATTTTAAATAATTTGGTTGTTTAGGTCAAACATATCAGGAGAATAAGTGCATTACTGTGACAAAAAGTCTAATAGATCCACATGTCTCGTGTCCAGGAATTAAATTTGTCTACTTTAGAGTAATTCAGTTCTAAAACAAGCTGAACACCACTTGGCAACCAAGTTGTACATGTGTTGTAGAGATCATTAGCATCCAAGCTTTTTTATAGGTACACGTAATTGACTACAAGCCTTCAAGAGCTAAGTAATACTTTTAGAAAGGACTAAACTCTTGGATGATCTTTTTTTTTAAAAAAAAAATAGAAATAGGTATGGAGTACTAAGCATTGATTCTCCTGTGATGAAAGCAAGCTGTTAATGGGGGTATAGGAAGCTTAAATTACATGAGGCAATTTCCTAAGGTCTTAAGGATATAGATGTAAATAACAAATGTCATGAAATGTACTCAGATCAGCAAAGAACATGGTACCCAACTACGTATTAAAACCTCAGCTGTGTTCTTTCCATGGACATAGGAAGTAATGTGTTTAATTTCAAAGTTGAATATAAAAAAAGGAGTCCAGAAAATGTCTGAATGTAAGAGTCTCATCAGCAGGACAGTTATAATGAGCACATAGTTGCGGAAGGAACTTAGTCATCTTTTTGATGGGGGGAGGGTGGAAGAAAATTAAATCCAACCCCCCCCAAAAACCCCAAATACTCAGCTTGCAACACACAAATAGAACATAAAGCTAGCCATCTGGGAAATGAAATACTCCAACAGTGTGATGGCACCACAAAGGGATTTGGAGAGCAAACTGCTTTCTGATGAACTGTCGTGCTTCCAGGGTTTATTTTATTTTGTCTCTGGTGAGGACAAGGACTCGGAGCCAGACCCTGGAAGAGGCTGACTGTCTCCTGGCTTCAGTGAAGGCTCTTTGCTTCACGCAGTGCTTTGGGGCTAATTGCATTTAACGGGTTCCTTCAGGAAGAGTAGTGTTTTGGGCACATCCAGGAGATATTCTGCAGATAGAGGGTTACTCTCTGAGCAAGATAATAATTAAAATACACCTTTTTAGAACTGTCTATGTAGAGACAGAAGATGTTGCATTGTTTTTAATGCAATGTTAAACATAAGCTAATTTTCAGCACCAGAAGCTGCTTTTAACTTACAGAAGTTCAGAGGTGTGTCAAGTGGAGGAGCCTAGGGGAAACCTCTAATTACATGTGACATGTTTTCAGTTACCCACAATATCCTTTGAGGACTAGGACGCCAAGGTTGAGGCTACAGATCTGTGACCCTAAATGTTTAAGTGTTGTTACTAACTTTAACATTTCAAACAATGACAGGAAATCTTAGCAGCAGCAGGCGTCCAGCAGAGTGCTCCTTCTACTGTGCTGAAAAGCTGTGTTAGCAAAAATGATGCTATTTAGTCTGTTGTTGTAAAGTGTAGTTTGCCACCAAAGAGAGCCTCAGGAGGGAAAGTCAGGCAGAGGACAAATCATTTTCACTGCATTAAAAATGCCTGTAAATAAGTTAAATCACAAATAGCTGTAAATTACCCACCAGTGCTCTATAAACGCACTTTTTTTCAGGTCTGTAACCACTGTACCTATTCACCTCTGACTTATATTTTGAACAAAAACATAAATTGTTCAAGTACCTTATTTTTCTGTTATATTACAGTGAACAGACAGTTTGCTCCTAGTTGCAGCAGGTGACTACTTCCTCCATCTATTTAGTGTCACTTCAGGCAATGTTTTGTAAGAACATCATTAGTGTTGTTTCTATAGCTTTTTCTTATAGTCAGGTGATTAGACACTGAAAAAGTAGCAATGGCAGCATGTGATAGTATTATCATTACACCTGAATTCATATTGATGTGCCCTTTATTCCCCAAGTATTCAAGTAGAACTAATCTAGGAGGGAGGATGTTGGAATCTGAGCTTGGACAATTTCTTGGTTTATACAAATTAAAATTTAGGAAAATATTTCTGAGTAAATTCTACTTCTTAAACAATTCTATGCTAAGTTTATTCCAAACTTGTCCTCTCGGTGGCCTGTTTTCAACTGACATGCCTTTGTGTGTTTGTATTCCAAGCAGAGGCCAAAAAGGGCATTTTTACACAGGGAGGTTTTTTGTGACCTTTAACGTTTCACCTCGAGTCTGCTGAAAGAACTGATATACACCCCTACTGTGTTCATGTCAGTTGGCACCAAGGGGCTGTTTATGAAACGCTGGTTTTAGCAACCTCAGATTTTGTAGTTTTTATTAATACAAATTCTGTGTTCTCCTAACAATAAATTGCATTGAACATCTGTTCTTCCTCTAACAAAAGAACTATTGTCTATAAAAAGGCTGCAAACGGTTCCATGGGAAAAGATAACTAGACAATTTTGTGGTACCCCAAGGAGCTGAGGATTTTGTCTTACATTTTCTTTTTCCCTAAGACACTATGTTCACCAATACAATTCTTCAGGTAGGAATGGAGGAAGCTGTTACCATTAAATACTCTGGATGATCTAAGAGTGCTAATAATAATTTTGATTGGTTTTTCATGCAAGAACAAGCCTACCCGCAACAGTGATTGTCTGAGACAATCAAGCACTTGAGATTCCTTTTGCCAGAAAGAGTAATTTGAGGTGCTCATCCTTGTGAAAATCACTTTTAAGCCTGTTAAACTGGACAACCAACACTGGAGCCTTTACAAACGTGCATCTACCACATTGACAGCACAACCCCTACCAGTGTTCACGATGTTTATTAGAGCATAGGACAAGAGGCGGGATGCATGATGTTCTATCAAGTACTGTCTCTAGTCATCTTGTTGTAGGAAGAAGCTAGCACCAAGAGGCAACAAACTTGGTTGGGAATGTAGGCCACAACTGAATTCCATAAAATGTGTCTACTTAGGTATTTTGGGCTATTTCAGTGTGAGTTGTTGTTAATCTCCTATTACTCCAGCGTTCACTTTGCATAATTTCTGATTTCAACAAAGTTTCAGTAATGAACAGAGTAATCCCACTTAGATATTAGTATCGAGTTTGTTAATGTATAAATTTATGCAAAGTTCAGTAGATGGAGTCCCTTTACTCTAAATTGAAGTATATTCTCAGAATGACTCAACACTTGGAAGGCAGAAGGGGAAAATTGTTGATTATGCAGCTAAGTGTGTGAGAGAACATCTGTTGCAAAAAGTGGCATTTCTACCCCTAAGGTAGGGAGACGATTCTGTTTGCACTAGAAAATGTGGGGGATAAAGGTAAAAAATTTTCCAATGGGGAGGGATAACAGCAAGTCGATTTATAGCCTTTGGAGGCATTTAGAAATTAAGGAAAGCTATGAAATAGGATGTGCTACATGGTGGTTTTCTCTAATGGATGCAATGAAAGAACAGGTTGCTATTATCAGAAAAGCAGAAATCCTGAGAGAATGAGTGTCAGGAACATATCAGTAGCAGGTCAGCTGGCTAAAGGGGTAGAGCAAGCCTTCAGATTTAGTCCTGAGAGACATTTGAGATGGCTGAGCCAAACTCAGAGCTGCCACAAAGGGATGATCTAAGTATTCCCACCTAGACTCTGAGACAGGAGGTCCCACACTCTCCTGGGTCGGCTTTGGTGCTTGGTTGACCTCATGATCAGCCAGTTCTGCTCAATCAACCTGTAGAACACATGAACTATTTGTCTTTTTATCAAACACTTTTCTGACACTTTGATAAACCAACCTGTTTCACTGAAGAAAGTGCCAGACTGAGATGACTGAAGCACTGTGAGGGCACAACTTAATGGAAGGAGAAAGTAGTGGAATCAAATTATTTTTTTTTTCTTTTGGACAGCAGTGAGCTTTTAGTTTGGCACAGCTCTCTTATCACCACCTTTGGATTAAGCGGGTTTTAGTTTGATTTTATTGTTCTGGAGCTTCTTATTATGGTTTGCTTCTCTTCTGTCCATAGTATTCTTGATCTTATGAAAGGGAAAGGAATGACAAAAGAATTATCAGTATCACTTCTTTCTGCATTCACCTGCACCATAGCAGGTCTTCCACAAAAGCTGTTTTTCATGAAATGTTAATATTTACCTTTCATTTTGCCAGAAAACTTAAACCCAAACAGCAGAGAGCACTGTGCAATCTTCTAAACTAAGAATCTGAACAACAACAAAAAAAATCTTTATTCCAACAATCCTCCTGGTTTAGGGTTAAAGTTTTGGTGTCATATGAGGAGGCTAGAACCTGACTTGTCAGTAATAGAGGTTTTTTTTGTTCTCTATGCCCATGTGCTGCTGTAATGGATGGATATATTTATCTCATTGTAATCTGCGGTTAGAGACAATCATCTGCTAAAACCTCAAATCTCTTCTCTGTTCATCTCAGTTGAAATGAAACGTGATGGAAATTAGTTCTGCACTGATTATTGGGAAAGTTGATCATTGGGAAGTTGGATTTTAAAATGTAGCTTTTGCTTAGATATGATTTTATGTTAATCTAATGCATTGTCTCTGGAAATCTAGAATTCTGGAGGGTTTGGGAAGGTTTGTTGTTTGGGTTTTTTTGTGAGAGTTTGTAGCTATGTACTGAACATTTAGGACAAATATCTGTCTGACCAAACCAGAAAAATTTATGCATAATGTACTCTTCTGCCTAAAGGCTTTACAGTTTTGAAGTACACAAGTGCAGTAGACATGGAAAATAAAAGGGCAGATGGAACCGGTATTACAGAAAGAAGAATCAAAGAGATGGTACACAACCTTGAAAATATTTAAAGATTTCTGGTGGCTCACATCTTAATTAGTAACACCCATTAGAGTAAACGTAATTTGGTGAACTTGACCATCAAGTTCTCTTATAAAAATCTTCTATGACTAAACAACATTATGAAACAAAATTGTTTAACGTCTAGGTTCTGGCATATATGAAAGTATAATAGCGAGAATAGTGGGTAACCCCGATTTCATAAAATAACACATGGGAGGTATCAGAGGCTCCATAATGCTTCCAAGACATAGTCTGAAGTAACACTAAAAAGTAGCAGAATAATATTGATCAAGTTGAAAATGATAGAAATCAGAAAATTTAGGTCAATTTATTTGGATTCAGATTTTAGTCCAGATAGTTTGGGGTTTTTTTCCTCCCTTCAACCTCTCTTTGAATGTCCCTCAGTATTTAGCAGAAATGTAAGCTCCAACTCCTATGTCATGCAGAGAAACATATGTACTTTGGTTTTCAATGTTTTTCTTCTTTATAGCTGATGTTTAAAGGAGAACCAACATTAAACACAGTCTAAATGCTACCTTACTGCTAGTCATCACATTTTTCTCCCCTAGTGGTGATTTATCTTTGGTAGAGATCTGCTGTTGATGCAAAAGGGTGTAATTGTTTCACTGTATCCCATTTTTTGTGTGTTTGGATTTTTTTTATTGTAGGACAAGGCCTGGGAAAACAAAAGGCTAGCATGGGATCCTGTTCTTTTCCTGGGGACTGTAGCTGTACTTCTTTCTCGCTATTTGAGAGTAGTTTCTTTTCATGATCATATTGAAGCTTGCCATGACATAAAGCATTAGCTTTTTAAAAAATATTACAGAAATCTTTTTCTCTGCCCTGTTTCTCTGTTTTCATTTTCCTGCACCATAGGTTCACAAGGATTCATGTTTGATTATGTGTCCAGTTAGTTCCCTTGGTTTCTTGCACAGACAAGAACAGCTGTTGTTCTCTGTAGTTGAAAATGGGAAGAAGAAATAAAGTTATATAAAGTTTTAATTAGATAAATCTGGTAGCTATTTATATGCTCCACATTTGCTAATTAGTAACATGTATCTAAGAAATTACAGAAAGCAAACCCACCAATATTTAAAGCAAGGAAGAAGCAAACAAATGCACGAATAGCCACAACCAGTTGCCTTCATACCACTGCTTACAAAAGGGTGGAAGAAACAAGCTCAAAGGAAGAAAAAACATCTTCTCAAATAAGAGGAGGAAAAAATAATTTGTTTAGCATAGAGCTGCAGGTCATCTACTTTTTTTTTGTTCTCTAAAACCCTGCGATAGTCATTGGATATCTAATTTTTGCCCACCGTGTTGCAGATGGAAGGTATTTATTTCTGTGTCCCATTTGGAACAGCTCCAGTAGGAACTAAATAATTTGCTTTTATGTATTTACTAGTCAGAATAGTGCTGTGCTCTTTAAGCTGTCACTAAGTGAAACAGGCTAACGATATGATCGTAGTGGGCTGATGGAATATACAGTGAGAAAAGTTTGGCTGGAATAAAGTGCTCTTACCCGTCTCTCTGGTCTTTGAATGTAATGGCGTGATAAATGTCCTGTGTGAAAGTGTTACCTCAAGGAGGCTAAATAATAAGGAGGATAAGTAATATTCCAAGAAAAATCTCTCACTTCTGATTATTGAAGTGATTTGTGATACCTATATTGATCTCTGTCCCAAAAGCATAACAGATACTTTCTGCTTACAGAATCAATACTAACAGTTTTCAGAGGAGTTCAAATCAGATAGGAAAAATTTCTGTGCTGTGACTTGCCTTTTGTTTTCTAGTTATTGTTATTTACACCAGCGTTGGAAGGATTAAAAAAATGGGTGGCTTGTGTCACAGATAATCTCTCTCTGTCACAAGCCATACCTTATTTTAATTTTTTCCCTTAGGCTCTTCTTTTCTCTCCCTTGTGTAAGGATAGTGGGTATGTTTGCACAGATTTAGAAATGAGGTTTGACAGCTTTTGGTACGCATCATGAGGGGGAGTGAACTTAGCAAGCGCATTTTATGATTTGATGGGATGTTCTCCCTGAAATACCTTTTTTTTTTTTTTTTTTTTTGAGTAGGAAAGCTTCACACGATATCCAGGATGATCAGGAACTGAGAGAAGCATTAAAATGGTTTAAAAATAATTAGCACCTTTCCTTACCACACTGGCTTTGACCACTGGCCCTCCTGAAAATCTTGTACTTCCATTTCATGGAAGAAATTTTGACATGCTCTGACATGCCAGAAGTAACTCTTTCCTTCATGGACAAGAGAAAACAGGTAAAGGCAGGCATGAAAATAAGGGAAGGTGCTTCAGAATGAGAGAGACTTGATTTTTCTCAACTAGAGGCAGTGAAGTAGTGCCAGAGCAGGCAATATACTTCCAAGAAGGAATTTTTCTTCCCAACTGCATATTTTGAGGGGGTGGAAAAAGCCTCCAAATTTCTTGAAGTTTGATTTGGCTTATCTCAGAGTGCAGTAAGGATTTCTTCCCTGTCCTTTCTTAGTTCCCTCTGAGATGGTAAAAGTTTTCTTGGTATTGAAAATCCAGTTTCCTTAGTTTTAATGTTCTTTTTAGTGGCATTTTACTGTCTTAAGTTATTCGGAATACTTCTGGGGTTTTTTTTGGGGAGGTTTTTTTGTTTGGGGTTTTTTTTTTTTTCAGACTGAAAATACATTCCTGATTGCATTTGTGTATTTACTATTTTGCTTTCTAAAATTCCTGAAATGGATTAATCCTGAGAAGGACTGTCAGGGATTACAAGTACCTAATCAGTGTGTCAACTTGTCAGTTTTATCAATATTGTTTTAGCTCTTGTAAACTTACTATCAGAAAATTATTTGCCAAAATAAGATCTTATTCGAAATTTCTAAATAGGAGCGTATTTCAGAGAACTTGACATTGGTCAAGATGAAATTTCAGAACAGGATAACTTCATATGCTATTGTATTTGGTTTAAGTGAGACTGAATTTTTAATGTGTTGGTGAAAATTTGAGCAATTGAAAAATGAACAGACCCAGTGTGGGAGCTGACATAGTTATTAGCAAAGCCCATGTATGACAGGAAGGTAGGTAAATATCTTTAAGTACTTTATTTCAAAAAAAAACCTGAAACATTACGAATTTCACTTTAACAGGAGCTTTTTCATTTGCAGTAATTCATACATCAGTTATTTTAAAGTAAATGTGACAGTGGTTAGAATGATGCTGTTAACTCATTCCTACTCCAGTGTCTGTGTAGGTGTGTGCGGTATCGTGTGCTGTGGCTCATAAGCTAGAGTATCATGAACTGTTTGAGGATTTGCTTCCTACAGAGAGGCAGAATAGAAGCGTGCCATCACGCTATGCAGTCTATCAGTGGCTGGCACTTAAAGCTTTGCAATATGTAATGCATAATGAACAAACCTTCTAACGCGTCTCGCTGTGTTGTTCTGGAAGAGACTTTTCAACCAGTTGCATTTCTGAAAACAATATGAGCAAGTTGGTTTGCTATAGTACATCTTGTGTGGAAAATGTCGAGAATATTTGTTTGTGGGTCTGTGGGAAACTCAGGCATCTTAACATGGAAAGACAAGTTTCACTGTTTACAACTATTGCGGTGTATGTAGACATATCTTAATAGTTCATAATGCATAACGTTATGTTCAGCTCAATCAAAATTATCATTGGTTTTGGGGGTGTAACTCTATAGTAGGTCTGGCACTGACTGTGTAAGCGCCCTGTTTCTGACACTGAGAATTCAGGGAACGTTTGTTCCTTACCTCTGTTTCTGTTCTTGGCTAACAGAAATCTGTTTAAAATGAAGTAATTGGCTTAAGGTAGGTGCTTTTAACCTTTCCCTAAGTATCTGAAGTCTTTCTCCTTTTTTTGTCAGGGTAATGGAGGTCCTGCATCACTGTCATTTCTTGTATCTTGCTGTTTGAGTTAATTCTCTAAGTGGTCTTCAAAGCATTCCTTGCTCTTGCAAGTAGGTTAGTGCTGACAAAAACATTGCCGGTGGTTTTTTTGAGGAAACTGAATGATCTTTTTCTAGTAATCTTAGATTTTTCTTCATCCTAAGCATTTTTTTTTCTGAATTTTTGGGGTGAGTTTCCTTATATTTGTTCCATGTCTTTACTGTCAAGACAGAGCCCATCAAAGGAAGGTGTGAAGTTCTAAGACGTCAAAATGACAAGTATTGATGTGGCATCTACAATCCTTGTGTCAGCTGAGTTCCTTTTTTGGTGTAGCTTTACATTTATTTGTATTGCCACACAGACAAAAAAAATGCTGAAGAAATTATAACATGCAAAGAATTGAACGTTATTTAAAAATAGCCTGAGTAAAGTGGAAGAACCATGGAAAGAAAAACTGTCTCACCTCTTCTGAAAAGCCTAAAGTAAACCTAAAGTAACTCTCATCAAAATCAGAAGATGATACATAACCAAAATGATACGTAACTTGTCCCTAGGCCTTGCCCATGCTTTGCTCAAAGCAGTAGGCTTGTAATGCTAAAAAAGCTTACCAAATAAAAAGAGTATGGAAGAACAATGAGGAAGCTAGTAGAGTAGTTTGGGGCAGATAAAAGAGGTTGATTGAAGAAAGGAAAGCCAAATGGACAGATGGAAAAAAGAAACGGAGAAAGTGAAAGAACAAACTCAAAGCAAAGCGTAAGGAAAGAAAAGACAGTTCAGAGGTGGTGTGGGTTCCTGGCTGCCCATGTGGAG
Organism: Pterocles gutturalis; assembly: GCF_000699245.1. Taxonomy (NCBI): domain Eukaryota; kingdom Metazoa; phylum Chordata; class Aves; order Pterocliformes; family Pteroclidae; genus Pterocles; species Pterocles gutturalis. The sequence continues at coordinate 118,033 of NW_010125707.1, read as the reverse complement.
TTTTTACTTTCAGAAACCCCAGAGGGCTTATTCATTTGCTGTATTTAATCTTTTGTGTTAAGTTGTTTAATTTTGTTCCTTGCAATGTGTTTTCTGGAGGGATGCTGTTACTTCCTTGAGTAACTTGGCGGTACTGCTGGTGTTTGGTTTCCTAGGCATGAAGAACACTTTTTATGTAATAGTAGTTCTAGATCCAAAGATAATCTTTTAAGAGGATTTCCCTGTTTGCAGGGCTAGAATGAATCAATTCTCACTAGATTCTTGACTATAGAGTTCAATCATATAATATTTGAAAAGAAATATTTATTACTGTGTGTTTTGCCAACTGGTATGGCAGGGTTTAAATTAGCAGTACAGTTTGCTTAACTAAAAGTAATCTGCGCTAATTATAAGTTTGCTCAACTATCTATAGAAATACCAGTTATTTACGAGGAAGATTAAGAGAATAATTTCCAATGAAGAACTGAATGTTCACAAATAGCTGACATGGAAACAGAAAAAAATCAAGTCTAGCTCATTTTTTGTGTGAAGGATGGGGATAGAAGAGAGGCTCAGAATATGAGTACATTAGGACATATGGGTTTAGATACTTCTGTAATCGTAAATGAATTGTTTTACTTAACTAATGCACAATAACCTTACCTCAAACATGCACATAACTGAAATCTGGATAAATGCAATAATAAATAATGACATTTCTATATTGCACATAGAAATGGCACTAAAATTGTTTGAAAAACTCGTGCATGTGTTAGAAAGGATATTGAGCTGCTTCAAAAGTAAGGTGACTAAAGGGAACTGGAAATGTCATTGCTTGTTGGCACTGACTCCTGAAATTATGGTCTCTTTACCACAGAGTGATACTGCATGCATTGAAATGTTCTGGTTTCATGTAAAAGGAGTAAGTGCTGAATGAACATGGGATATGGGGGAAGAGAAGGAAACTGGATGTTGCAAGTTGTGTCAAAGAGACTGGGTTAAGCTAATACGGAGTTTCTCTCAAAGCCTGGAAATGAGTAAAATTAAACAAATGGTGGAGAGAGAGAGAGAATAAAAGAAAATTTATATCTCCTAGAGCTGTTTCTGGCCTCTTCAGCTAGCCCTTTCTTTTCCTCTGTGACCAACTTGCTCTTTATAAGATGAAAATCTAGGGCATTTTCCTACTGAGCTGGTAGGGTTGACAAACACTGTTTTAATTTTTCTCTATCTCTTTTGCTAGGTTTTATGAGTTCTGGGAACCTTTTTATTCCTATTGAGCCACAGCAGATGCAGCTGCTTTTCACTTTTTCCTCTCTGTCCTGGACCACGGAAAAAGAGCTGATAGCTAAGGGGATTGCAAAAGAGTCTGTCCTTGAGGGTCACACAGGGGCCCACTGGCTCTTTATTACTGGTGGAGATGTGTGGGAAGAAAATAATCCAGATCTCAAAGCCAGGCATTAGTGGTCACACTTCCAACTAACAAAATAAGGACAGGAAACAAAATCTAAAACCTACCGTAATACTTCAGAAGTTAAGCAAGAGTCCTATGAATGGCATAGATACAGTAAAAGTAGAAATCACTCCATATACCCTGAGACAATGCCACTTTACTTGATGCATCTATGGACAAAGCTATTTGGATTCTTACGTCTGTTCCATTAAAAGCTAATCAGGCACTTAAATCGTGTTTTTCCAAGCTGAACCTGGCACTTGCTGCCTCATATTGAATTTTAATTGATTCTGTTTTAACATCCTGTTGTTGATTCAAGACGGTTTCATTAAAATTATTTGGACTATTGCACTCAGTTTATTCACCTAGAGATATACTTCTGTCAATGACTTTCCTGTGTAGAATACAGCATATAAGGTATCTTTATAGCATTACAAGTGCTCTATTGTATCATGCAATTTGTATAAGAAAGTCAATTTAAATGAACTGTACCAGAGTTTCTTTCAATAAATTCAGTACGTAGGTCAATGAATAATGCACAGCTGAAGGTGTTTCTAGATATGGAACATCAGCTAATTTTACTCACTGTCACCTATTTCTAAAAGTGTTTGGTTTTGGGTTTTTTTGACAAAGAGCAGAAAGCCCAGCAGTTGTCTGCTGTGAATGTGTTGAGGTTGAATAAGCTCTAGCTGTCTGATTGTTTTAGTCTGAATGAAGCATGTTGTGAATTCTTGCATTCATCATGCGTAAGATGCTCTGCATTTCACATCAGTAGATGCATATTTAATACATGGAATCCTTTTTGATTAGTAAATATTAATGCATTTTTCTGAAGTGATTAATTTGGAGTCTGTATCCCTTCACGGAAATGGATATGCATGCGGTAGAACTCATCTCCTTTTTTCCTACTGCAGCAATAAACTGTTAGAAAAATCTCAAATTAACACGTTAGTTTGTATTCTACACTCTGATCTCTCTCCCACCCTAACTTGCCTCTCACAAAATGACATGAGCTGGCCAGATAGACTTGAACTGCAATGAAACCTAATAAAGAAGAAGCCACAGTTCTTTGGGGAAGGTTTGACTCTTCTATCTATTGATGCTTTGATTCTGCAGTTGATTCTGTCTATAATGATGCTTTCTAAAAGAACCAAACACTTATTCCTGGCTGAAATTCTAGACATGGCCCCAAAGTAGCCTGTTTTTCCAAACAAGAGAAACAGAGCTTCCTGTAGATGAAATCCCTTCAGTATTTCTAAATTTCACTCCCAAACAGCTTTTTCTAAGAGTAATATTACTTCATACAAGATAGTTGTAGCCCTGTAATGCTCTGAAAATAAATGCTTCAGGGAGAGGAAGACAAAAATATTTTGATTAAATTAAAATCAAACTCTTTGGCTTCAGTACTGTGACATTATCCTACAGTTACAAAAATGAAAGCAATATATTTTATTATAAATATGTTGCTGAGATTTCTTTATTTTCTTAAACAAGTGCCCAGTTGGATAGAACAGGATTTTTATTTTTTTAAGGAATTACTGTGCCACTGGTCGATTGTGTATTTCCTAGTCAAAAGGACAAGACACAGAACCTAAGTGAGTGTGTTTGAACAGGAAGATTGAATGAAGTGGTGGCTTGGTGAGCCCAGTCATTCCATTGAAATGCAATGGTCCTGCCTGATGAATCAGGGCTTAATGAATCTGACTTATACTTTACAAGAAAATACACTTCAGGGGACAAACTTTTGCTTTCCAGCGTGACGCTCTGGAGAACTGTGTCCAAATCAGAAAACAGATATTGGGTGCATGTGAACAGATAGCTTCTAGCTCCCATGGGCAGCTACAACAGTGACAAATTCCCTTGTCTGTTACAGGGATGATGAGGACAAAAAAAAAGAAGATAAGGCATTTTCTAAATTTTTTAAAATTAATGCCAGGAAACCGAAAACAGACTGAAATTTTCCTCCAGCTCTGTTGCAGTGTACCCTCACTACTGCTAGAAACATTGAAAGTGGCTCCTGTATCACCTTTCCTAAGGTCTTTTTTTAGAGAGGTGCTGGCTGAAGTTACCTAATACAGCTGTCTGCATTCTTTTGGCCCTGAATACTCCTCTTCCCACTATGCTTTGCAATTTACTACATCTAGACAGCATTTCCATTCTCCTTTTCCCAGCACAGAATCCCCCCAGGTAGCTCCTTGCTTTGTCCCTTCTGCAAGAAGAGATGAAAGCACCATTCAGGAAACATTTTCTTTTCGGAGTGTTTTTGCTCTGTTGTGCTACCTCTGAGAAAAGGATGCAATATTTGAACAATGTGCATAATAAAATGAACCCTGGTTTTTATCCTCAGATTTAACAAAAAAACCCAAACCAGAACAACCACCAAAAAAAAAACACCCCAAAAAACCAAAAAAAAAAACACCAAACAAAAAAAAAACAAAACCCCAAAACCCAAAGAGTTAATAATCACCTCCTTTTCTTTAACTCTGTTGGCAGCTTGCCATTTCACATTTTTATTACTAGCCTGATGAATGTCAAAGATGTATTTTGGTACAGCAGGTGCCTTTTGTTGGTTGGAATGCAACTCTGGCAAAATAGCATTTTGATCTACTAAGTATTCAAAGAAATTAATATCTTTAACATTTGTGATCTTAATCAGCGCAGAGCAGCTGCTTGAAATTTGACTTGGAAGATGTTTTAATGGTGAGTTCTGGGTGATGGACTTAGTTTCTTGAACTGTGAGTCATTAAGTGATACCGAAACTATTAAATGACTAACACCTTAAAAAAATAATCTTTTAGTATTTTTATTTCATCCAAATTTCCCACCAAATGCCTGGAGAATAAGATGTAAATTCCATGTATGATGAGCAAATAAATATATCCAAATAAGGTTATTTAGTGAGATTGCAGTTTTGAACAGGTTAGGAAGTACCATCTGTTTATTCAAGACAATACTTATCTCTGATGAAGTGAAAATTATATTTATACATCTTTACTTTAAAAATAATTTTGTACATGTCCTCTGAGATCCAACAGGTAAAAACATTTCAAAACTAACAGTATAGGGAACAATGCTGTTGGTACACTGTAAGATGAAAACTTTAAACTCATAGTCTATTTAAAAGCATATAGATGACTTGCAGAATAAGTTACAATATGTAAACTGAGATAGAATATAGGTTTGCATTCATATTTTTTGTGGATTATTTAATCTGCTCTGTAGAGTTTCCAATTTTGATACTAATAATACCACATTCTGTTCTAAAATTTATCATTTGGTGAGTGAAGCTTCTATTGCTGCTTTTTTTTATTAGTGTGTATATTTTTGTTCTTTCTTTTTCTGGTTAACCTTAATTTACCTGTTGTTTATACCATTTTTTTCCATCTAGAATAGAAATATTTCTTCTACACTGCATTCATAATAACCATCTTTGTTATTAAACCTGAGAACAGCATTACTAATGGGTTCATTATAATTTTCATCACTTAAAAAGAAGTTGATTATCTGATGAGATCAAATTTTCTGGATTTTGAGAACCTTAATTTTCTTTCTTTGTAGGCTACCCTTTTTCACAATCTATGAAGAAGACAGCTAGATTAAGATTCTCCTTATTCCTGGCAATCCTTTCCCTATTGCTTGTCTGTCTGTATATCCTTGTGGAAAAAAATAATTGTCTAGCACTTTACAATTTTTTTTTTTTATTAGAATGGTTAAGTTCTTGTGTTCACTTTCACGAGTTGGATATTTCACTTTAAAGGTCTTTGATGTCAACAAAATAAATGTTCTACCAGAAATAAATATTTATTTTGTAATGAGCACTCTCAGCATCTCATACACACACTCATACTTCCTTTATATGTAATTCAGACAGTTTTAAGGTATTCTTAGAGGTGTCTTATATAAGCCAAAATCTGAAATTGTTACCTGTTTTAAATCGGTACTTTTCTAATTTTGTATTGGTACATTTCTATTGACTTGGACTAACTTAAACCACTGAACTGATCAGGCTGTTTGATTGCATGTGCCCTTTTAGTACTTATACCCAGACTTGTTAGAGGTGCTTCAATAGAAGATGATTTTCACTGTCATAATCTGGTCCTCACCCTGTGTTCGAACACAACTGTGGGTGGAGATTTATATGCATGTACCTGTACACACATTTTAGAAAACACAGCAGCTGTAGTTGCCTGTAATCTAAAATATCTCTTAAAGAAAATATTTTTGTTTCTTCTGGACCAAGTCAAACAGTTGACTTTTTAAAAAAATACGTATTTTAAGTATGCATCATAAAATCCAAAGGCCAGCAGGTGCTGCTTAGTGTAAATTGTTCTCTAGCTTAACTGAAAGATTGGTTTGTATAACTAATCGTATATCTAAGTTCTAACCAAAGATATAAGCCCAGACAATGATTTAATAAGGTGTTGCCTAAAAGCCCCCACCCCACCCCAAACCCTAGTAAACTTGTAAAATACAAGCACGTAAATTTTAAAAAGCGAGACATTGTAATAGGAATAGGATAGGAATGCATGATTTAATGTATTGGAAATTTATTAGTACCCCACAGTTACTAAGAAAAGACTCTAAGGTCCATAAAGTATTGAATGTAGTAAAATTAAATAACTTTTCATTGCAGAGAATTATTGGAAATGTGAGCCTTTGTTGTGCTAGAACTTGAGATATTGAAAGCCTGTCTCTCAGCCTAACACAAATATGATTTCATTAATTGGCTATCATTATATATTTGAAAGAATATCTCGATAGAAAATCATTCTAGATGACTTGTATAAAATGAGATTTATCCTAAATTAAATCTTCATTAATCAGTTATTCTCACAAAAGTAGATGCTTGGCTTTTAATAGTCAGAAGGAGCAGAGTCATATGGTATTCTCTGATGTGCTTTAATATTACTTAAGATGAAACATTTTATTTCTAACTTCATTTAAAAAGACATATGGCAGAAAACCATGATTTGTTAGTCAATGCAAATCTTGAAATGTGACAAAGCCGATAGTTTTATGCTCTGACTAGCACGTAGTAGTCATAAAGACTTCAAGAGAAGACTTATTGGTTAGTTTGTCTTAGTTTGGATTTTTTGGTGGTTTGTTAGCATTGCAGTTAAAAGAAGAAATTTGAGTTAAAAGGCCCCAAATGGGAGTGAAAAAAAACCAACAAACCCTTAATGACAGATTATATATAATGTAGTATTCAAAAGACATCACTATTAAATTTCTGAACAAGATGAATTTTTTTACCACTTGTCCTTTTGTTTTCTCCATTAGAGATTAAATGAGACTGTGATAATGCCCCTTAATGGATCAGCAGCAACTATTGGCTGTAAAATTATGGTACTGGAATTTAAGAAATTAAACTACTGTTCCCCAGCCTCATGCCCATCTTAACAGAAATAACTGCAAAAGCTTGTTTCTGGAGAACAGAGGAAATTCAGGATCCTCTAGTTCTGGCTTCCTACTTAATTGCCTGTCGGTCACCCATTCCTCTGCTGGCAGCTAATGGGGTAAGCAGGGATGTCTGATCTGTGCAAAGGCAAGCAGCTACACAATTTTTTTTCACATTTTCTGGACAGGATTTTTTCCATACTGAAAAATAAAAGGTTCTGTCTCTGCTCTTCCACCCTGCTAATTTGAGGCAGCAGCCTCTCTACTGGGAAGGAATTGGTGCTCCTCAGTAGGTTCTTCATGCTTGGGCAAGTCCTTTTTTTGTTTGTTTTTTTTTTTTTTTGTTTTTGTTTTGCTGATCTGTTCAGCAAATGTTGGGAAGGCTGGGTAATCCTCACAGGTTGCTTCTCAACAGGTGGTCTAGAAACAAGTCCTAGGTGAGAAGAGTAGTATTAATGATTTTACACTTTACGTTGATTTTTATATCAGAAAGTTGTACTGCTGAGCTCTTGAACCTGTGTAAGGGTCTTGCTGATTCAGGGAACTGTCAGACACCATCAAAGCAGGAAAAGAGCAACATGAATGAGGAATGAGAGGCTCTCATTTAACTGTTTTTCTTCTAGATTATTTAGTACTACTTAAGCCATAGTCCCTATAGCCTTAGTCACTGGTCACAAAAAGTAAGCTTGAGTTTCTTTGCCCTCCAATGCACACTTTTTGAGTTTTTCTGTGTTAAGTTTAGCTTATGACATTTCATATACTCTATCTGAACTCGGTTGCTCCAAATAAGAGTTGCTCCAATTACTCGGGTTAAATTCAAATCAAGATGATGTGACATACTGTAGGAAGAAGATTGTTTCTTTTTCACCTCCTGGTCTCAGTGCAATGAACAATTTTTGCTTACAGGGAAAATTCCTGAACTGCACACACACTTGACACCAGGAGCAGACATACAATAAACTCTGATCTGACCTATGCTACATATGGCTAAAATCCCAGGTCAGTCACCCTTTTTGATGTGATCTCTTCCCCCTCACCCAAATATATGTGAAAATTGTTGTATGCAGATCTCAACATCACTACCACTGCTGAGTGTTCAGTATTGCTTAATGCAGCATTTATCTTAGACTCTAACCAGACTGCTTTTCTTCTTCCTTTTATTCTTTTCTTAACTCTGAAGTTACTCAGGAAATTGTTGAATGTTATCCCTAATCTTTTTGTTTTTATTTGCTCGTGCTTATTTTTTTCAGCTGGGGCTGTATGATTCCAAGTTCACTTTCTCCATCAGGATGCTGCAGGTATGCATCTATACACACATGCTCACGCATTATTAAAACTTGGAGGGAAGTGCTTTGTCACTCTGTCCTATTCATGCATAAAAATGTCTCCCATCAGCAACACAGGAGGACTGGCACCTAGCATGTATTGTGTCTTCAGAGATAGCCATGGTAATAGAATCATAGAATCATTAAGGTTGGAAAAGACCTCAAGGACCATCAAGTCCAACTGTCAACCCCACACCACCTAACTCACTAAACCATGTCCCTAAGCACCACATCTACATGTTTCTTGTATTTAATATTAATATTATTAATATTATAAAGCAGAGGGGTTTGTAACTGAAGTTCCTTGATGGCATTTGTCACTTGGGGATGCAGATACTAAATGAACTCAGTTTATCCAAAACATAGTCCTCAAACATGAGGAAAAAATAGATCTGTTCCATTTTTCTGTCAGTTCCTTTTCATTGTATTGTTAGGTCCTTGCCTAGATTACTGTTCTTTATTAGTGGTTAATTACATCCTTAATGTGAACTTCAGAATAGACCAGAGTCTGCAGCTACTTATCTCAGTCAGGAAAAAGACCTAGTGACATCCATGAATATCATACCTGAGGCAGAATTTATTTTACACGTACTTTGAATTGTTTGAATTCATCAAACAGAAGCAAAATAAATTCGAAAGCAGAAGACTGCTAAAAGGTAATCTACATTAAAAAAAATAAGATATGGAAATTGGGAAGTTATTATTAAGTTAAAGTCTCTAATGCAGGAAATGCTACTGATGGCCCAGGATATGCAGGGGAAGCTGCAGTTGAAGAAAGTGAGAAAGGAGAAAGTCAAAGTATGCAATTTACCTTTCCAGTGCTTTGCTGGGGTCACAGTCGCTCTTCATAGTGAATTTTGAACTATTTGTTGTTATAGTTGTCCTTTGAACTGGTCTTAGGTTAAGATTTTTATTTTTGCCTGCATCGTTTTTAACCCACATCATAGCCTGGTGTGATTTGAAGTTTTGTTGCACAGATATTTGGACCAAGGTGAGGGTAGAGGTGGACTGGATGCTAGCATAACAGTGTTAGTACACGTGCCCTTTTGATCAGCGGTATTAGCTGAGATGTCGATCCCCCGCTGACACGAGTTGTCAGCTCCAATCCCTGAATACGCTATGCAATCTGGCATGGATTGAGCTGCTTAAGTAGGACACGGAAACAGAAACACTTGAACAGATCTAGTACGCTGAATTCCCAGTCTAAAGAGCATGAAAAATATCCCTGTTACTACAGAGGACAATCAAATCTTGTTGAGATTTTCCTTTGGCAGTGAATATTTTTCGGAACAAGTCTTGGTTCTTTTTTAAAGGCTAAGAAGCAGAATTATATAGATAAATTCCATATCCTCTAATGGTGTAAAATACCCACTGACTTCAGTAACACTACGGAAATTTGTGTGCACTAACCATGAACCGTGAAATATTTAAAAAGAAGGAAAGAGGCTCAAATATAAATTTGTAAATGAAGTCAAGACTTGGAACCACCTTTTTTCAGCACCTTTTTTCAGAGTAATCTTTAATAGAAGCAGAAATAGTGACAAGAAAATACACTCAAAATAAAATTATGAGCCAAACTATGCAGAACTAGGCTATGAAAAGCATCATCCTCAGGTGATTAATACACACACACATTTTATGGCCAGGAATTCAACAGCAACTTTGCATAGCAGATAACTTCACACAGAAAAAGACATTTTTATCCTCAATAAAACTGTTTTTAAATTCACAAGCATATTCTATTAACAAGATAAATTAATTAAAATGTAGATGAAAAATATACACAAAACATTCTGGGATCTGTAATTTCTAAAATAAATTGCAACAATTCCTTAGAGATATATTGGAGAACTCTGATGGAACAAACCAAGGTCATAGCCTTAATGATTCAATGTAGAAATCAATTTCTAACCACAAAATTAACAGCTTCAGTTAATGTGAGTAATCAAGAACAATACTCTAAAACTGAAGAGAAAATTAGCAAAAAAATATTTATTCTAATAGAAAAAGTGGTATTAAACGGTATAAATCTTAGCACTACTCATGTACAGGCTTGGGAAATGAAGTGACTTCAGTCTGTCTGACTTTCAAACCTTCCCAAACTGATACTTCTTTGCTGGTAAGAATTTTGCGTATAGAGATAGAAATAGCATCAGTGGAGATTGACTTCTGACATGGATGTGAAGACACACCTGGTAATCACAGCAAAAAGTGAAGCACATTTCAACCTGGATTCTTCCAAAGACCCTAAATGACATCAACAGATATGTACTCTTGAGTCAGCTATGTGCCTTTGCAGACCTACCTTGAGAAACCTTTTTGTCAAATCTTGTTAAGGAAGTATTTGGTACCCCTGAATGCTTTTGGCAGTTTAGGACTTTCTTCTCCCCCTTCTTCTAGATTCCCTTCTTTCTCGTGAATTAGGTTTACATGCCTCTTCTCAACCATACTGACCCATGAAGACAATGTTGAGAGAAAATTACTAAAATTATGTTATGTATGTAGTTGTAGATGAGGTAGAGCATCCAAATGCATGATGGGTGACTCTAATGACAAGGCAGGGAAATGATAGGATTCAGTAAAATCATACTTACTGCCTATATGTCTGATCACTGTTGTAAATACATTTAAAAATGAGAAAAATCAAATCTTTTTATGTGCATATGCAACAGGAATAAAATTATCTGAGAAGGCTGACAAAGATACTCTGAAAACAAAGTACAAGGACCACAATAAGGAACAGTCAAAATATTAAGTGTGTCATTGTAAGGATAAAATTATCTTAACAAAGGGAAAGTTCAGAAGTGTAATCAATTGCTGACTGAATCTAGAAGTAGATGAAAGGGATTCTCAGGTGAATATTAGTGAAATGTCCTGACACTGAAAACAATTTTCTGCAACTCCCTCAACTGTTTTTTTCTGTGCTTTGGGGATTGGTGGGTTTTGTTATTCCTAGAATGGAGAGAAAAGAGCTGCTATGCCTTGTCATGATTATATGCTCTCTGATCTTTTATGACATCCTTTTTGTGCCATGGAAGTCACTTTGGAAGCTTGTGTGGCTTTGAAGACGGAGACACCTGGTAGCTGTGGCACCATTTATTTCAGAAAGTAAAACTTTTTAAAGAGCATTCTTCCCCCCATTTGCTACCTCAGTTTTCCCTATGTTAGGCTAAGACAATTATTACTCTTATCCTCTGACTATCCAAGAAAACTCTCCTTTTTTTTTCTCTTTCATTTAAGCACACAACCAAAGACATCCAACCTCCTATACAATATAACATTTTGTGCTATTGTTGTCCACGGTAGAGGCAGCATAACCTCTTGTTGTTCCATATACTAGGATTTCCCTCTTATATTCTGCTTTTTGAAATGGTATTTTATCGAGGTATTTTATAGCTCCTAGGAAACAACCTGGCAACTGAAGTCAACAGAAGTCAAAGCCTATTGGCATTTTTCTGTAGTAGACTTGGTTCATGAGTTAACTGACAATAAACACAGAATTTAGTCAGTAGTTCGTTTGTCACCCATTTGGACCTTTAAAACTATCTCACAGCCTAATGAATGTTTACACTGGCATTATGAAATACAGATGTCAAAGTGGTAAATGTCCTTATGCAGTATATAAGGAAATTTCAGTGCGTCTTTCACTTAAAAATCATTTAACTAGTTCTTGATACATATGTGGTGGAAGAGAATAATTAGAAGGAGAATCCAGGCTACAAATTATGGCAATGGGAGAAAGTTTGTAGAAGGGGAAGCTGGGGCTTGAATTTCTTTGGACCCATTTTTATACTTGTTGATGTTAATGTTGTGTAAGGGAAATCCTTCTGAAAAAAACTCATTTTCTATGGCTTGTGATAAAAGTAACTGAAATGTGGGCTGATGATAGGGAGGGGGGAGAAAAAAAAATTAATGTAGGTTAGCAGTATGAGACAAAACCAATGTTGTTGAGAATAGTTTATTGAAACAGAAGCAGTGACCATTAGAGAGGCTACACTGGACACAGGTAGCAACAACCATCAATAACTGTGCTGTTTTTAGGTACATCAAACATAGATTACTGTAGTAAGCAAGAAAGTTTTTCTTCTCCTGTTCATCTTCTCCGCAACTTTTAAAGGAAATTGTATCTTCTGCCCTGTAATTTCTAAGATGTAATTACAATAAAAATACTAATATTCCAGAAGTGGGAAGGATGGGCTGAATTTTACACTGGAATGCAGGTGGCAGCAGCATTCCTCCCAGTGAGCATTCACTTCCTCAAAGGGTCACAGGGCTGAGTATTGCAATGCCAAGCCAAGCTTTCGAATTGACAAAAATGGCAAGAATTTTTTTACATGGGCAACCACTAGCCTGTACATTTGACTTTCTCTGTCCTTTGTCAACTTGTAACTTCAGCCTTCCAATAATAGGAAAAAAAAATGTGATGCATTAGTAATACCATAGCACTACAGCCAAACTCAACACTGAAAGTTCATATTCATGCTAGCAGGACAACCTGTCTTTGTGGGGACCTATTAGCGGTCCCGTAAGATCGTTCATTGAGGAAAAAAAAAAAAAGGTCATTTTGCTTCTCTTTGAGTGCAATGTATCATCCTAATAATGTGCTTTAGCCTCTCCTCACATGAGAATAAGGTTTCACATGTCTGCTTGGCTTCTAATATGCTGCTGGTTTTTTGCTGCTTCACCCATATGCTTGTCCATAATAGCAATGAAAAACTAGCATTAACTGTTCCATTAGTAGCAAAAATCTCACAGACAGTAGGATATTTTACAGTATAAATTTAGATAGTGATGGAATTGCATTCAGTCGTGAGGTTTTTAGAAATGGTTAAGTCCTCATTTGTAAATTGTGGAACATTTCTCACTCAATTTCAAGTACAAAGAAGACATGATAGGCATTGTTAAATGATCCAAAATCTGCAAAGCATATTACTCCCTAACTAGCCAGATTACTGTCTTGATTCGTTATAGTAGCAGTTCCTGTTCAACTCCTAAGACTGACGTTCATTCCTACCGTAGTAGCATTTCTGTTTTAAATCACATTGCTCAGAGGTTTATGGTTTAGGCACTTCTGGTGGCCTTCAGCCAAAAAATGTCTTAGAGAGTTTGTTTATCTTTGAGTAGAGATACAGACATAGGTTTGTGTTTTCTGGTTTTGTAGTTAGATAGGGAAATAACAAGAGTATGGGAATGCGTTCAGGAGCAGTGTAACAATAGCTCTACGCAAGCGGTGTCAGTAGTAAAAAGTCTGAGGCTTTGTTCTTTGAGGAAAAACTTGGCAATGAACTGTTGTGGGATTAGAGATTAAAATGTCTTCGGTAGAGTATTCATCATGTCGCCATTAGGAATGCCTTGTTTGCTTCATTGTTCATCAGGGTTGACTAAGCCAACCTTCTCGCAGAACATAAAAAAATCACCACTAAATTGTTGTAGGTCAAGGGCTGGATTCTTTGGAAAAGGGAAGTAGAGTAACTGTCACTGAGGAGTCGATGTGCGAAATGGACATAAAAACGATTTTGTTATATGATTCTGAACCAGTTCAGTATTGACACACTAAGAAAACCTGCATCCTTCTTCCCTTTCTTGCTCAGTTTCAGTGTTTGTTTCTGTTCATCTGCTTGTCTTTTAATTATCCCTTTCAGCTAGAAAACATCTTTGCAGTGTGTCTAGGAAACATCTAATGTGATGAGGGTCTGTTCTCTTATTCAACCTGTGTCGACATGGTAATGTAGCTATTGAAACAACAACAACAAAAAAAAACCCAAAACACAAAACCAAAACAAAACAGAAGACATGTTGCTCTGGTTGTATTGCTTCAGAACAGCAATATACTCACAGATTAAATAGAAACCATTAGCTCCTCGGAGATGCCCTTGTACATAGGTGGTGCAGGTTGAGCCAGTTTTTGGGCAGGCGGGACAATGAGGTTCTTTTTTCTTTTTGTGTCTTCATGTAGGTGATGAGCATGCGCTATCTCTAATCTGAAGCATTTCACACCAGTTGGCAATCTAACAGCAAAGAGGGGAGTCACATAGCCTATTGTCAGCAACTCGCATTCACGGGTCAGGAGTGAGAGCTGGGGAGGAACTGGTCATGTCTGTAATATTCAACTAAGTTTTTGGTGTGCTCATATACGAGTTTGATTTGTTATCACAACATGCTTTGTTGCAAGAACTACTTAGGATACCTCTGTCTCCCAGAACAAAGATCCTAGTGAATGAAATGGGTTCATCCCATACTCTCCAGAGAAAGAAGACAAATTTCTTTGCTCTGAGGTAAAGTTCCCATAACATGACTGTACATTTTCTACTCCTTTTTTGCATTTGACCCTTGGATCCCAAATGACCAGTTTTGTGACATGGTCTTGTTTGGAACTGTACCTTCTATTTCAATGGGTAAATAGGACTTTTCAAAGAGCACAATATAAGGTAGACAAGGTACTCCTTATGCTTCTTGGGTGAATCGAAAGCTGGCTGGCCTTTGTGTATTTGAAGCCTCCCTTTTATTCAAATTGTTTAACAAGGGGATGAGGCATTGATAATGTACAGAATATATGACTTTTTTTCCCCCAGCCTACATAAGGTATCTCAGAACCGCTCAGAAGGAGCCTACTAAATGATATTTTCTTTCTGAAAGCCTTTTCTTTTCTAGCTGAATCCGAGTAATACTATTAACAGGCTATTAAGTGCTGTGTGACATGAAATATGTTGTTGTAGACTATTTATGCCAGTATGATGTAACACTCTGGTCAGATCATGTTAGGGTGTAATAAAAAAGCCACCTAGATATTTATATAGAACAGATTTTAATAAATGTAGTATAGAATAACATATATTTTACCTTATTAGTCTCAAGGTGAGCCGAAACTGTGTTGACAGCACAAGTTCGAATTTATAATATGGTTTTATTAAGACACGTTCAGTAATGCCACTTTCTGAAATGAATCACTTTTATTTGTATGTTTTTAAACATCTTCAGGGGAAGTTGATCCCATTCATCATTGTGAAATACTGAAGCCTGTTACTGTACTGTTCTCATTCTGCTGGGCACCTTTCAACCGTGCTGTACAGGGAGTGCCTATTAAATGATTCTGATCATAGAGACAGAAGGAGACTATACAATAATACAACCTTTTTCTAGATGAAGTTTTCCTTTGAGTTTTTGTTACTGAGGTATGTAAGCAGAGGTCTTCCTCTGGGATGCTAGTAGCAGATGCTGTGCTTAAGAGCAAAATAGCCAAAGTATTTTGTGACTCTACAGAAATCACCAAGTATGGACCCTCAGTGATGTAGCTGAATGAAGACTGCTGGCTTCACAAAACAACACTGTTGCTAGAAGCATTCAAAAGTAAGCAAACATTTGCTGCTAACAGGGAATAAGTAAGGGTTTGAATATAACAGTGTAGCAGGATTTTCTTGGATTTAAAGATCTTGGTTAAAATTTCTAGACTTAGCACCAGTGAGAGATGTGTTCCCATTAAATACCAAGGTCTGCAGGCTGGACTGGTCCTGTGTGCTCTGGATAAAAGATGCATGTGTATGGGAGAGTGGGGGTGGCAGCAATAATAATAATATTGTGCGAAAACTAGATGTGAACTGAAACTGTAAGTGTCCAATGTGGGGGTCTCGGCTTTGTCCTTGTTGAACAAACAACTACCCACCCAGACAACAGATTTTGCTTCTCCTGAAGTCAGAGCAGTACCAGTGAATTTACTGGCAAGCAAACCAAGTAAGAGAACACCAAAGCAAACTACAGTTAGCTTAGTATAAAGTGAAGATTGTAATGAGGTGTCTGACAGGTCTGTGCTGCAGTCTTGATCAAATTGTTTGTTTTGTAATTAATATAAGCACCAGATTTATTTTCCCACAACTTCAGAACAAAGTTTTCACATGCACACACACACAAAGAAATTGTTCTGAGTGAAGTGCTTTACTAACAGAAATTGTGAAACATGTCTGCAGGCAGTTCTCCATGTTATTCAGGCCTTGGCAGAAGATCAGGCATTTTCAATTATATGGTGAGGTTTTGACATGCAGTATTGGGGATTTTTTAAAAGTCTGAAATATTTTCACCGGAGACATAAAAAGACTGGAGTTTTTCATCATAAAGGTCAAATAAAAAAAATCCCGGGTATGGATATCTAGACATTCCAAAACTGTATTTTGAGATTTGCTCACTGATGCTGGAGGCTGAAGCAGCTGTGAGAAATCTTATCTCTTTTGAAGTATCACAGACCTAACAGTTGGCATGGTAGACAGTGTATCTTCCATATCTGTAAGGCATCTGACAGCACGTCACATAAACTATAGCAGCTAAGCTGAGAATAAGTGATATTAACACAGTTTAGAGTGTGCCCATGGAAAATAAGACTATACCGTTCTGAGACTGTGAATGAGACAAATATTTTTAAATATTAAGGCACCACTAGCCAATACAACAAAACTGGATTTAAACATGGTATTGCTGGTTTTGCCTAAAAAGGCAGGTCGAAAAGTGATGATAATGGCCATAGTAAAGATTGCTTCTATGAGCTTAATCAAACTCTTGTCCTTTCCAGGAGCTATTCTTGCTCATAGTTTGTTTTCATCTGGCGAACACAAGTTAAGGACCTGTGA
Organism: Pterocles gutturalis; assembly: GCF_000699245.1. Lineage (NCBI taxonomy): Eukaryota > Metazoa > Chordata > Aves > Pterocliformes > Pteroclidae > Pterocles > Pterocles gutturalis. The sequence goes on along the minus strand of NW_010125707.1, from coordinate 101,267 downwards.
CTTAACTGTGAATTGATTTTTTTCTTTTTCCCCCTTAGAAGACTTGACAAAGCCTATGTCCTCTTTCTTGACTCGTTTCATTATCTCGCATATTAAAACAGTTATCCACAATTGCCATCTGTATCGCAGATCTCTTAACGTGCTGGATACAACTTGCCTGTAACTTACCTGGGAAGTACATCAAGTAGAAAAAGGTTGTGGAAGAATATTTGGTTTCAGCAGAATCTATGAAGAGTTGCTTATTGCTCAGAGTCAGTGAAAACAGCAAAATATAATCTACAGGGCTCATTAAGCAGTCTGTGGGGGTCAGGCTGAGGTAAGAATTCTGAAGTGCAAAGTCATTTGTGCAAAAATCAACCTTGCGACTATTGATGCTCCTCCTTATTGAGGGAAGAAGTTAGGAGGAGACAAAAGTTAGTGCGTTCCATCTGACATTGGTAAAAAGAAAGCTCTGTAAGGAATTATATACAGAAAACTGCAATGCAGCTGCATTATTGATGATTTTTTTAATCTATAATCAATTTTTATAGCATACTGTTGACCTGTACTACCCTGTTTTGTGTTGTGTGCAATAATTGAGGGCTACAGTATCTAAGAAAGCCTTACCCTTGGTTATTCCCTGCCCTTTCATTTCTTATACTGGGCCCCTTCTCTTTGTTAGGTTTTTCTTAAAAGCTTGTTTTCTCTGTGGGAGTTCTATATTGGTTATTTCTAATATTTTAAGTCAGGTTATAAATTAATAATTAACACCAAAAGAGTACAAGTTTGAATTAGAGTAGAGCCAGGGAGCTCAGCAGAAGGACTTCTTTTTATTCAATAGGTTGTAGGGGGAACAAAAACCACAAAAAGTTGTATGGTATTCTCTTTCCTGCTATTTCTAGGGTTGGTTTTTTTTCCTGACTCCCATTTAATGAAGCTGATTAGCTTGAACTTCAAAGAAAACAAGAGGAGGGGGAAACACTACAATTTAAATTTCTTTATATCCCTCTTAGTATTGGGGAGTGTAGAATAAAAAACTAATGTAACCTGCTTATCTTTCAGTGCTGTATGTCACATTTAGCCCCTTCTTCTGTTTTAAAAAGAAGGTCTATATCACTTTCTTTTGTATCTTTCTCCAAATATGTATACAGGCTGAAATCTGAGAGCAAATTACATGTTCCCTAGAAAATAATACAACAGGAATGTATTTGATTCTACAGCCCCCATAACTAAGGGAGAAGGGTGTCCTGAATTAGAATGCAAAAAAAAAAAGAATGGAGAATTTGCAGTTACATTGTTATTAGGATTTTAGATGGATAAAACAAAAATTCTAAGCAGAAAAGTAATTTTGCTTCTACTGTTGAAATGCTTATTGCAGTGTCTTTTCGTAATTAGTGAAAGTAATTTGCAGTGTGATATTCAGAGGTAGTCCTGGTATACATATGTGAATCTACAGAGAGATACATACAGAGTTGTGATAATTTGAATTATTAGGTTAGCTTTTAGGCTGAGAAATGTAGTGGATGCTTATTCTTAATGGTTTGAATGCAGAAGTGAATGGCTCACATATGGATAAGCGGAGTACACTTAGATGAACCAACAGCAGAGTGGGGAAAAACTGAAGACAATACCTCTTCCTATCTACTGTCTCACATACTTGTGCCACTTCAGTGAAGCCTGATCTCAGAAAAGCCCAAAGAAACAAATCTTTCTCTTCATTTTGGTTAGGTATACATAAATACTTGTAGAATTGAGCGCCTAAATTACAGGGGGAACTAAGGAACGAACCACTTTTCTGGGAATGATTGGTTTATCTTCCTGTTTATCTCTTGTTTTGTTTTATTTTGCATTTTGCACAAATGCAGCAAGCATTCAGTAACTGAATATCAAGATGCTGTATTTCCTCCTTTAGTGAAAGGAAAGAGCTGCTCTATTTTGTAATCTAAATAAGCTGGAAATAATAATCCTGCCTTGCATTCCTAAGTGCAAATACACTCAAATATTCTTTTTCAGTATCTAGTAGTATCAAGAAAAAACCTGCATAATTTGTTTCATCGCAATGATGAAGTTACTCCTTTTGTTATTTGTTTTATGTATTTTCCGAAATGATATCTCATTCCCAGTTTTTAAAAAATATATCTAAATCTGGATCTCAAAATATGTCAATTATCCAATATATTCTCCAAATACTCTTACTGCATTCATCATTATGTGGAGTAAAAAACCCTGTACACCTGAATTTCTGTTTTCCCATCTTAGGATGCATTTTGTATATAGATATAATAATTCCAGTAAGTACAAGCACAGCAAACATTGGCAAACTGTGGTTTCGTCTTCCCTTTCAGGTGGTATTGCTCTTAAAGTCTTCGTGTTATATCAGTGTGCTCCTTTTTAGAGGAATGGGTTCTACCACAGTCCAGCCCATTACTCATCCTTTCATACAATCATAGAATGGTTTGGGTTGGAAAGGACCTTAAAGATCATTAAGTTCCAACCCCCCTGCCATGGGCAGGGATGCCCTCCACTAGACCAGGTTGCTCATGCAAAGACAGACCAAGGCTTTGTAACGGGGGAGCAGAGATCCACCTGCAGCCTCGGGAGGACCCCACACTGGAGCAGGTGCCTGCCCAGAGGAGGCTGTGACCCCGTGGAAGGGACCCATGCTGGAGCAGTTAGTGGAGAACTGCAGCCCCTTATCACGTTGGATAAGTTTGTGGAGGACTGTCTCCTGTGGAAGGGACCCCACGCTGGAGCAGGGGAAGAGTGTGAGGAACCCTCCCCCTGAGGAGGAAGGAGTGGCAGAAACCATTGTGTGAACTGACCCCAACCCCCATTCCCCATCCCCCTGGACTGCTTCGGATGAGGAGATAGAGAAAATCGTGACTGAAATTAAACCAAGGAGGGAAGGAGGAGTGGGGACAATGTGCTTTTAAGAATTGGTTTTATTTCTCATTATCCTACTCAGATTTGATTGATAATAAATTCAGATAACTTCCGCAAGTCCAGTCTGTTTTGCCCGTGATGGTAATTGGTGAGTGATTTCTTCCTGTCCTTATCCTGACCCATGAGGCTTTTGATGTGTTTTCTCTCCCCTGTCCAGCTGAGGAGGGGGAGAGAGAGCAGCTTTGGTGGGCATCTGGTGTCCAGACGGGGTCAACTCCACACACTCAGAGACAAATATTAAATAAAACTTGACTGTATTTTTAAATCTACCTTTTTAAAAAGCTGTACCTCTGCAGAAAACTGTGAAACCACATAGAAGAGGTGAGAGCTCTTTGATGACCATTGCTTCTAGTGTTGCTGAACTTGAGAACAACAGAGCAATAAAAGGACGAACACAAATCTGTAATACTGCTGTGAACCTTGACTGTAACTACATGTCTAATACCTCTTTGCTGTCCCAAGGTCTTCAGAGAGTGATGCTGGGTGAAATAGTGTTGAAAACATGCATAACATTTCAACAGGCAAAGTCCTTGAGTATCCTTACAATCTAGATAGAAAAACACATTCATTGTTGATTTTAATATTCACATGAATACCTCTGACTATTTCTTCAAATATGCTTTGAGAATTGTATAAAGCATATTTTGCATGAAGTCTCAGGAACACGCTTTAAAGATGACACTTGATTAATATTTATTTTACGTAAAGGCATGGTAAAAAGGGAGCAACATGCTCACTTATGTGAAAATGTCTATATTGCTTTGTGTACAGTTAACCCTTGTAAATGCGTATGTCTTGTAACAAAAAGATATTTTGTGCCTTGAGAATAGTGATCTCTCTTCTAAAGCTGGCTAGACATTATTCTATCACTTTCTAGATTTGCCTAGCGGCCAGGATATTTTCTTGTTCTCTTCTTCTCCCCTAGCTGGGGTTGGCTATGTGTTGGTTATAGGGGAAAAGAGAAAAATTGCTAGTATTATTTCCATCTGGGTATTTAAATTAACCAACTTGTGTTGGGAAAAATGATACTTTTGCTTTTGAGAGTAAGGAGGAAATGAAATTTAAACTTTAAGTCTGGTAACAGAAGTCTGGGACCCTATTCATCATATTTGTCCTCAGGACAACAGCAGTCCAGCATGACAGTTTGCAAGGAGCCTAATAGATTGCATGGCAGTGTAGCCCCAGGCAAGAATGGATGGATAGGAGCTCATCTCCCATGCGTTTCTTTTTGCTGGTCTCATTAGTAAGCAGCATTTTGTCCTGTGGTTCTTCTGGGAAGACCGCAGAATTATCAATAATATGTTAATATAATAACCCAAAGAATCACGGACTGGAGGGACAGAACTGCCATCCATTGATTTGTTGTTATGCTTTGTGCTCAACTACAGCACAGATATTCAGGATCTGTAAGTTCTGAAGATTTCATTCATATCTGCACTTAACCCAGGATCCTTTTGAGTCATCAATCACTTCTTAAAATGCTGTATACTGTGAACCATTCCAATCTATTTATCCCACTATTTCTGTTACTTCACTCTGTAGCAGGAGATGCACTGTTCCCTGAAGTTTTGAGAAAATAAGTACTTTCCTGAAAGCTGCACCCCAAACACATTTTCTCTGCTTCCTATACAAATGAGGCTATAATAGTATAAAGCCTATACTTCAGCAAGGATCCTCTGGACTATGATGTTAGAGGCAAAAGCCACAATTGTTTCCAGCTCTTGATGCGTAAATATCTACACACACATATTTGTACATATGTGTATGCATATATATTTATGCATACCTCTCCATACACTGTATCTCCATGGCCCTTCAGCTGGAAAAGTTTTTTTCCTGTCAAAATACTTGAACGGATTCATTATTTACTTTCCAAAGATTCCTGGGGTTTGACCTTGGCCTATTGGTTCTTAGATTGGACTGTGATGCTCCAAAAACAAACGCCTCTGCCAAAACCACATTCTAAAATGTAGCTGACAGCTGCTTGCTTTCTAAATCTTGTCCATTAAAGAACTCTTGAGAAAAACAAACAAATTTAAACCTAAAATGCGAGAGAAATTAACTTATCTTGGCAGAAACTTGGGGACTAATAGTAAACCGTACCATGAAGAGATTGTCTGTACTCTGCAAGGACACCAGGAATAGGGATCTCTCTTGAAACGCATTGTGAAAAAAAAAGGGATTGTTGGTTTGAAAAGTTTCTCTTCATTTTTTTTACATACAGGGCATTAATAAAAACCTTTATTATTTCATCTGACTTTAGAGTAACAGTCTGGCTGTAATGAGTCCTTGTCCTGGGAGAGGCAAGCTAGCTGTGTTTGTCTAGTATGTCTAGCTGGTTTTGAATGGCAATACTTAAAAAGCTTTTTTTGTCATATGGAATAGCTAAAAGTTGTATAACATGGAGGTTTTTTTGCATTTCATTAAGGAAAAGGTTTTCTTGTTCCTTTCTTCAGAGCTCCTATACCATCCTAAAGAAGTCTGCGGGTTTCAGTACTCTTTACCAAATGTCCCAAACTTTGCCTTGCAAAAAGAATAAATGGCCTGAAATTGCCTTCCCGATATCCTCACACTTACATAAGAAGAATCAACTTTTCTGCCTACTTGGACAGTTTCAATGTTCTCCAGAGTCCTTCCCCATCCAGAACCAGGGATTACTATGTAGATAAGCATAAGAAAAATCCCTGGAGCGGTCAGGGAAAATAGCCTTCTGGCATCACCAAGTATAACCACAGAAACATGACCTTGTATACTCCCACCCATTCTTGCTTTTCCTCCAGTTTTTGAGAGAGACGTATTTTTACCAACTAATGAAGTTATTTTGGTTTATCTGGTGCTTCATCATGGATGTAGAGGCTCATTAAACTTCTTGTAAAAATAAGATCAAAGATGTGTCTCTTCTGCTTGGAGATTACCGAGCCTAACACCAACCTTGTCGCTTCTAGGTCTGAGAAGCAGAGTGGGTGCAGGGAGAGTAATTCTTGGTCATGAGTTGATGTTCTCTCTGGACATAGTGTGATGTGGATGTAACAGTTGAGTAAGCAGAAAGGTAGAGGTCTTCAAACAGTAGTCCCTTGCATAACACAGATGTGGTATAGGACTTACTTTGAAAACAGTAGTACAGTAACTAAATGTCCTCCTCTCCCAGTCCTGTCAACCTCCCTGTCCCAGTGACTAAGCACAGGTTTGTCAGTAGAATAACATGACATGTTTGAAAGTATGGCTCAAGTTCTCACTTTTGTAGTTGCTTTAATAGAATATTAACTAGGGCTCAGGTAACAAACTTTAGAATTGAAACTAGGTGCAAACACTAACCTCTAAAAGTTTGGAAGACTTGTGGACCAAGACTTGGAAGCTAGACTCAGTACGTTTGAAGAACATCACATATTTTAAATCCATTAAAGCCAGAGATTTAAAAAAATAATAAATCTTAAATTAGAACCCTAAATGTTTTTTTAACTGCTCCAGCCTCACTCTGTCATACTCTATCTCAGTTTTCCACAAGCACACAGAAGACTGCTTTTGTTCACACCTAAAAAGGCCTCAGTGTTGATAGGATTTGAGTGTTCTAGTTCACACTTAAAAAGAGTTTCTCTCCAGAAAAAGGTTATTTTTTTTTTCTTTTGTCCCTTTTTGCCTTATGGATCTTAACACAGTGTTCATTACCAGAGGATACAGGTCATTTAAGAGAGAAAGAGGAATATCACTCACTGCTTTCTCTGCTCATACAATAGTCACGCATAATGTCTTTGTACGTGACTCTAAGAGACCCAGTTCAGCTGTTGTTCTCTACCTGAGGCAATTCTCATTCCCCTGGTGGGTGGATTGTGTGATTTTTATGTAAGATATTTTCCATAATTTCTGTAATATTAAGAGAAAAGGGGAAAACTATTAATAGAAAAAAAGCGAGTTTATGGTATCATAGTCTCAGACACATATAACGGGGCAGGAGAATCCTGTCTTCCATTTACTACTCCAAGGCATATTCAAAAATTTTACTCTAAGAAAGTCGTTTAACTTGCAACTCTCCTCTTGCACTAATTTAAGCTCTTTTTTCTATTTCCCTCTAGGAGTCAAGTTTTTGATCACAAAAATACATCATGTGAGTTCTTCTTTCATACAACCAAGGTAAGAAAAGAGGTTCATTATCATCAGCACCTCCCTCTTTGTCTCCCCCTCTTCCTCCTTTGCACTTTGTAGTGGGTCTTTAGCCCCCCACAGGTCTTCTCTGGTTTGTGCTTATGACTTATGGATTTTCTTTTGATGCTTTTATCAGTGTCGCTGGCAATTTTTTGACTTTTATTCTTCAGTCCAACTTGAAATTAGTGAGCAATTCCAGAGGAAAAAAAAAAAAATCAATTTACCATGTGCTGAAGCAATCTACCAATCTCAGGAAGAATTCCTCTGAGAGAACGAAGATATTGTCCTCCTTTCTGTCTGAAGAGGAATACCACTGGTTTACGTGTACTCAAGTTAAAGGGTAGTTGTTTCACCTCTTTCCAAGCACCAAATAGCATCATCACCAGAGCGGTGTGCTTAGGCTTGTAGGTTTGTTTTTTTGTTGGTTGTTTGGTTGGTTTGGGGGTTTTTTGGGTTCTTTTTTTTTTTTTTTTTTTTTTTTTTGGCGGGGGGGGGGTTTGCTTTGTGTTTTTGTTTTTTTTTTTAGGACCACCAGCAGGATCTAAATGGCTGCTCTAGTGCCTTTTGCAGTGCCATTTCTCTCCCGAAGAAGCCCTAGCTGATTCAGGATCAACAGAAAAGCCCGAGAGGTAAGGCAATACCATGGGTCTGGCAGCAGATGCAGCTGAGGCTGAGTGATCAACCTGTCTCAGCTGGGCACCAAATTCTGCCACCACCCTGACGTGAGAGGCTGTCATGTCTCTTTGGGCAACATTTACAGGGAAATGAAGCTGCTTAATTTGTGACTTGATGTTTAAGGGAAAAGGACAGTTTGTATCTTCTGCGTGAACAGCAGTATTTCTCCAAACAGAGGACTTCTATCAGCGATGTTTTCTGTCAATAGAAAAAAACACCAAAGCACTTGTGCTTAGGCCAGGAAGGGTCAGCAATATATCTGTAGGCTGTGACAAGGTAATTAGCTATTTAAAAAAAATAAAAAAAAAAAGGAAAGTCATCCATCTGTCAGAAACTGTAAGAGAGCAGCAGCATTTTAGAGGTAAGTGATTCAGGTTGAATGGAAGATCTGAGCTGGGACATTTTGACAATGAGCTATGCTGTGTTTTGCGGCTTGGGTAGTTTGTGTGGGTGTGTGTGTAAATTTGGAAATCTGTGGAACTGGTCGTAACTAAGTTTCCTTGCCTCTTAGATGTTCTTAACCTAGCAACTTTGTATAAATCTTTTAAAAGATTTCACAAGAGGCAGAAAAGTTGCTTGCATTTCAGCCCCTGATCCTCTTGTCCCAGAGACCTCCTCCCCCAATAGAAAAGCCCCTTGCTGTGTACAGCCAAGTCAGTGATTTTTGGTTTTCCTTGGTGCTTGAGTAACTCCTAAAGGCCTTTTCTTACAGTAGCAGTCACCAGGGGCATGAAGGAGAGGGACAGATCAGAGACAGTGCTTTGCTAGCAGAGACTCCTGGAAATTCAGGAGCATCCTGGGGAAAGCCTCAGGGTGGTGGTAGGATGACATGCAGCCATGTGCTAATATTTCAACATTTACATTTGGGAGGAATTTACTTTGGGCAGCAGTAGCGCTGATGTTCCTGGAGTAGCAATTGTCGTTCTCTCAAGAAAAGAGCTAAAAAGGAGATGAACTGGAGGGATAAAATAGATTCAAATGTTATTGTCACATCTCTGTACCTCTACACTGAGATGAGTTAAAATAATGGAAAGGAAAGGTAATAATAAAAGCTGAGCCTTGCAAAGCTGAGATGAGATCTTTCAGAGTATAGCAGCAAATGTTTCTTCAGTCCTTGCCTCTTTACTGAGACTCAGGCTTCAGCAGCATCTTAGTTGTCTTAGTGGTCTGGGGATATGGGGCAGGAAAATAGCCACATTGTGTAAACACTGCTGAAATAAGTTTTTCTGGCTGCTTTTGTGGGCTGGCACAGGAGAGCTGATGGAGGAGAAGACCAGATTCTAGTCCTGTAACGTTTAGGCATCACCTTTCAGCTGAAAGGGCGTTGTCTTTCCCCCATGAATGTTGTGCCCTGCTCCTGCCATTACTTGTGCTTTTCAGTGTTTACAATAGTATTTAACAGTTGCTGCAATTTACCATGGTCTGTTTAATGATTTTATTCGTGTTTGGATGGTAAACAGATTCACAAGCCTATCTGGTGGATTAGTTAATTTCTAAACATCCCTGACGACCTCTCTTTAGAACTCCGTTTTACAGAGCCATAATTACTTGGCTTATGTGCATCCTCGCAGGCTGCTGGGGCTCTGACATCAGCCAAGGACACAGGTAGAGCTAGGAGGTTTTAATTCCTCTTTAAGTGTTATCATGTAGTTTTCCAGTGAGGTAATTTCTGAGCAGAAAAAATAATTATAATAGTAGCCATGGCTTGCTGCTGTAAAAAAGGAATATGGCATGAAGCTTGAAGGAGAGCACTGAATATTCTGTCACTTGAATAGAAAATGAAATGAATGTAATAGTTGCCTTGCTTTCTTGCTATTCTATGGCAAAACTCTCCAGTTTTCTCATCTGGAAGACAGGGATACTAATACTTCCCTTCTTTAACAATATTTTGAGAGATATAAATAAGCAACTTGGATGTAGACCCTTTGGTTGGTAACAATTTCCTATGAGCATGTACTTGTTTTGCTATAGCTCTTGGGCACAACACATGAGAAAAGGAGCTTCTCATTTATCACCACGAAACCCTGCAGAAGGGGAAGTCATCATCAGTTGGGACATTTTTATGTAAGATGGGCTCCTTCAGGAGTCTGGATGCTGTTAGCAGAGCATAGTCATCCAGAATGCAAGTCAACGGTTTTGCTGGCAGTCATATTAGATCTTGGCAAAGAAGTTGCCATTTCGTGTGATCTCAATGGTTGTGAGGCAAGCACACACTTTCAAAAACACACTTAAGCATATAATTATATTTTAGACAACTGCATGCTTCAAAAAAAAAAAAAAAATCACATTACCTAATCCTACTTGAGCCTGTACAGCTTAGATCATCACAATGTCTTAAAATGGAAACTGGTTAAACTTTCATGTTTTATTTTCGTTTTTATTTAGACAAACCCAAAGAAACTACAAAAATGTTCTTGGAAAGACTGCATAACCAGTTTTGTTTCTTTTAATCAATAACTATTCACACATCTAATGGACTAACTTTAGAAAAACCCCAAGGAGTTGATTATAGACACCCCCCCCCCAATTTAAATAGGTCAACTACTGGCTCATTGACTTAATGGATCTGATTCACTTTTGCACTAAGGCTTCTTCAGAAAGCAGGAGTTGTGTGAAGAGGTCTTAGTGTGAATGGCAATCATCTTTGAAAAGAGTCAGCACCTGAGTTTAGTCTTGTCTTCTTTTGAAATGGAACAGTGCCTGATTCTCTGTTACATTAAGGCCACATCAGGGACATTTTATCCATTTCCAAAACAGTTGAATTGGGATTGTTTGCTGTCAGAACACATAGATTTGTAAGGAAGGAGAATGCAAACGTGGGAAAGCACAGAATTCTTGTGTCTTCTGCTATATGGTTACAAAATATTTTACTTTTTTTTTTAAATGGGATTCTTAGAACCAACTACTTTATATTACAAAATAGATTAAACTGAGGCATTGGACTACCCTATAAGAGCATATTTGCAATGCAAATATAAACAATAAGTCACTAATGTGTAAATTTACACTGAAATCTTAAAACTGAAGACATGTCAAATGTAATATCTGTAGACAATTTGAAAGGAGACAGAAAATTTTTTTTAAAAAAATGTTTACAAAAATTCTTCACTTTTAAGATTTCTTGTTTTGAATATAATTTTTAATGCAATACATTTGAATATAATACATGATACATAATGTATAATGTTTAAAATTATTTTGGTTTTGCATTTGCCTTCTTTTCTTTGTGAACTAAATTGTCTGGAAAGGGAAAATAAGGATGCAGGGAAATTGTCTGGAGAGGAAAGCAAAACACAAACAAAAAAATCATTCACAATATCTTCACTGCAAGAAAAAAGTGGGAGGAAGTTATTTCAGTAATTTTGACTACATCATGTTCTGACAAAGCAACCCATAAACTGTGCTCTTATGTGTGTGCTTTGTCATTACATATTTTGTTATGAACATGTCATCATTCCTTCCCCTAACATGAAAAACAGAAAGCCAAAACGGAAAGTGCGCTTGTACCTTGCATTATGAACTGTCATCTTGATTCTCTCTTCTACCATTGCAATGGAAATGCAACTCTGTGAGGAACCTTTGTTTACGCAGAAGATCCCCTTGTGCCTATATTGATGAATAAATTTCTTGTAAACTATGGAGAACTGTGCCTTCCTCTTGAAAAACACTAACACAGATATGACTGTGTGTCAGAATAACAATTTGAAAGTGCACTTCCAGAATATCTCATTAATTGGCAATATCTCCGTGAACAGTCTGGGTCCAGTTTAACAGCTTTCCCAAAACAGTGGGAGGTCATTTTTTTTCCTTTCAGTCTAAAAAGACTAAATGACATAAAATACTCCACTGTATAAAGACGCAAGAATAAAAATGAGATTCAGTCTGTTTCATCTTTATTTGATCTTTGCTTCTTTAAATTTTTAGTTGGCAACTTCATTATGAATAGACTAGCTCAGAGTTTCGCACCTAATTAATGTGTGGTTAAACACCACTTAAAATGTGGTTTTTTGTTTGTTTGTTTCCTTGAAAGGCAATTCGAAGGCCATAGTTTTGCATATATTTAAATTGTCATAATCTGTCCCTCTGTTTAAAGGAAACAGTTTCTCTTTGAAGGTTAGGTCTGCATGAATAAATAAGGAAACAAATCTGGCTGGCTCAGCTTTGAGCACCAATCATTTCCCTGCCCCGTTTCACCGGGTCGGCACAGCGGTATTAATGCCAGTAGCGATGTACAGAGGCACAACACGGCTGCTTCTTCAGGATTTTTCCGATCACTGATTTTGATATTGCTGAAAAGGATACAAACTTTGATGCAAACCACTTGAGCGAACACCTATCCTTCCCTTTCCCAGGCTCAACTTGCCATATTTTTTGCCACAGAAATATCAGAATTAGGATATTCCAGCTCGATCAGCTAAGCGGGTGAATGGAAGGTATTATTGCCCTGCCACTTTTGTTCTTTCTTTTTTTTTTTTTTTTTTTTTTTTTTTTTGGCTTGGATTTTCATAGGAATTGGAAAAGGCACATCCTTGACACCCAGACATTTCATATCCTGATTTCAAGCCTTCACTTCAAAGCCCAAAAGCTTTCCAGC
>NW_010125707.1:49266-88907 GCF_000699245.1 Pterocles gutturalis | reverse complement strand
TAAAAGTAGGCTGAACTGTTTTAAATGGAACGTGAAAGAAAAAGAAATCAGCCCGAGGTAGGCATGCAACATAGAAAATTTCAGTCTGAGCAGCTGAAGTTTGTATGCTGTTGTCTCTAGGTTAATTTAGCCCACAAAGAATGCAAACCGTGTACAGAAAATTAATTTTGGGGGTAAACACACAGGCTCTCATAAACTCTCTGTGTTCCTATGTATTCTGAATGTAGTTTACTGAAATGAAATTCTTACTGTGGGAAGTTTCCAGCAACATGAGGTAGGGGTGATCCTATAAAGATCAGACCAAGTGTAATCTCCATGTATAATGCACACAAATGTGTAGCTTGATAGGTGGATGAGATAGAGTTTCAAGTACCTGGCAGCCACAGCTGCAGTCAAACTTTCAGCAAAACTCAAGTCAGGTGCTGAAAGGATTCAAAAATCTGGTAGCACTTATCAAAACACAAGTTGATAATATATTTGAAATAATTAATTTCAGATTTTATTGTAATCCCAATTTCCTATAATAGCAGAAAACTTTTTTTTTTTACCTTTTACAATGAAAAGGTTTTATTCACCATCAGTAGGACAGCATTCACAACAGCTCCATTATGTTGAATTAGAATGAAATATGACCTGTAAAAATATTATTCATTCCTTGTGGGTATATTTAAAAATGAAAAACAATTATAAAAACTTCAACCTGTTTCTTTATATCACAAAATTTTTAAAATCTAATTAAAAAAAAAAACCGTAGAAATGCCAAAGTAATAGAAGGGAATTTAGTGTTAAATATTCAGACCTAAAGGGACTACTTAACATTATCATACTGTGCAATGTTTAATAAAAGTTGCAGTTCCCACAGCAAATTTAATCAGTTTTTCTCGATACAGGTAACATTTCTGAACTACTGTACTTGTCATTTTTATGTCTTCGTATGACCAAGCAAGGCAATTTATTCAAATATTACCATACAGTTGGTGTATGGCAGGTACTGAAAATTTGCTAATTTCTGGCTACAGTCCTAGGGGAGGTGGACTTTACTGAGGCATCATTGCAATATGTAGATGTTCCTAGTAAACCTGTTCAAAGAGAGTCTCACTTCAAAACGTTTTGATAGGAAACAGAGGAAAAGAATTCATGAGATCTCTCCCTGTCCTGAAAAAAAGTTTTATTCTGCATCAATTTTCTCCTTTTCCCAGTCTCCAGCTGACAGGATATGTGGATTACAGAGCTGGCCAATACCCAGCGTATGACTTGTGGCTTTTTTGTGTCCCTAAGGTGACAAAGGGGTAAAATTCTGCTGAAGTGCTCTTTCTAAGGAAAGAGGAGCAGGAATTCACATGTTCAGGGTAGATGGTACTCCTTCCACCTTTTTTGCTGTTTGTTCTCCGTGTGTAGTTGGCACCTGTGTTGTGGGGTGCTTCTGAGGCAGAATCCTACCTTTATCTGACGTTCCCAGTGAGGCAAGCTGCGGCTATGCCATTGTAGATTGCTTTGGAAAGCTGCTAACTTGAACTGCTTCTTTTTAGAGAGAACGTGAGAGGTTTCCTATTCATTAAACTGTGAAAGAGTTACTCAAGTTAATAGTTGTAGTTACACCTGCTGAAGTCATTATGTAAAATGCAGTGACAGGGACGCAATTTACTGATTATTATATTGTCCTAGGACTTTTAAAAAACTCTTCTTGTATAAATGCACTAAATCTGTAAGACGCAATTTCCAGTTGCCTACTGGAATAGCAATATTTGTAAATTAGTTTTATTGTCATTAACTGTGCATGTTATTTAAAGAGATTAATAGTTAGCTACTGGTAATATAAGGAAAATCTAAGCTGCAGAGCTAGGAAGAGTGCAGCTGATGTGAGGTTAAGAGACTGAGGTTTTCTGTTACAAATTGTAATAAAGCTGATAGAACAAAATTAAGGTTTGCTCTCTGTTGCTGTTAGTCTGGAGATAGAGATCAGGGGATTCATTTATCCTTACAGTATCTGGTTTGTACCTTAAAAGGTTGTTCTTCAGATGACATTAACTGGAGCAGAAGCTGAGCCCTCATCAGCAGGGGTTGTGCAGGAATCATCTAAAGCAGGAGTCAGTTCACTGCTGCTGTGAATCTCCTGAATCAGGAGAAGAATTCTGTCTTTAAAAAAACTTGTGCTTTGGTCACCCCTAAATGGTGCTTTAACTCCATTCATATCCTTTCTCTTCCCATCCACAAACCTTTTCAGTCTTACCCAGGCACTGACCAGACACTATCCATCTTTATCATCTATTCAGCATCACCTCTTCTAGTCCCTACACATCAAACTCTGCAGCCCTCAGCTTGCAAAGAACAGAGCAGCTTCGTAACCTCATGATAAGCTCACTGTGGTGATGGAGAAGCGAACCAGATTTATGTCTCAATGTCTTTTTTTTTTTAGGTGCTATGCTTACATCTGAATGTTGGAAGCAGGAAATCATGTCCCCTCCATCTCTTTGAATTTCCTTGTTTTTCAGCTCAACTCCAAATATATGCTACTGTTTCACACACCTTCTTTCCTCTATGTCTTTGATCCTTTTATATTTGCTCCATTAAAATTATCTCTAGATTTGTTTGTTTGTCTTTGACTCAGACATCAGTCAGCAGCATTGCCTTTGATGGCTGGATCAGTCTGACATTTCTCTGGGAAAATACAGTCATGTTTCCACAGGGAGGCACCAGTCTTCTGATTTGCTTCTCTAAATTATCCAGCCCCTCGCTGGGTGATGTTACAGAGGACATGCAGAAATCTCTGGCTGCAGCACTGGTTTCTGAGCATGTGAAAACCGGAACCCACACTGACTTAGAAACTCTGGAGTTTTTGGAAAGATGCATCCAAATCTGATTATATGATTTTTTTTTTTTTCTCCTCTGATTTTCTTGAAAGGTGAAATCTTATTATGTTAGTAGCTAAGATATGACTTCTGACAAATATTTCTTGCAGATTTATCATAGCTATTCGGAATTAATATTATCCACTGACTCCAAGGCAGTGAGCTACTCAAGTCTAAGCAAATAATTTCAATTTTCTTTTATTCAAAATGGAGAGGAACCTCGACTGCTTTCCTGTGTGCCCACTTGTATAGACATAACACATAGAGGTATCAAAAAGACATATTAGGGTTGGAAACAAAACCAACACAAAGCATTTCCTAGATGCTTTTTAAAAAATAATTCTATCTCAGTGACAGTCTTTGTATTCACGCTTCACTGACAGAGCAAGTGCTGTACACAATAATCTTAAAATCATAACAAGGACATTAAAAAGACTGTCCTATCGTAGTGTAACAGTATCCCATGGCACTGTTCACTTCTGAAAAATCATCTGCATTTTTGTGATATTGCAGATGAGTATTTTAAACAGTCAAAAAAGGTCTTCAATATCTTATGGTATTTTAGCCTGCTCTTTAGAGTCCAGAAAAAAAAAAAAAAAAAGGGGGGGGGAGGGGGGGGGTCATGGAGAGATACAATCCACTTTGGAGACTAAAATGATAACTTCTTGCTAGGTTTCAGGAACAGATAATTTCTCATTTACAAATCTATGCTTCAGGCAGAATTCAATAAAATATATAAAGCTTTTGTGGCCTTGTGAGATTCTGTAGTGCAGAAACTGGATATATTTTTATTGAACTTATCTTTTAGAAATTTATTGAGTATCAGCCGTGAGGTTCTGTCTCAGCTTCAGAGGAGCGTTGCAGTTTTATTATAGTAACATCCAATTGTTATGCTCTGTTTAAGGCTGTTCAGACATTTGTGTTATATCCCCTCTATTCAGAAGCTGTGTTACTAAGTCAAACAAAAGTCTGAAGTTTGTGATCAAATGGGCTTTAAAAAAAAATCTGTGGTCACGAGCAAATGTTGATGTATTATGAAAATGACAGATTATCTGCCTTTCTCCCCTCCCTTCTAATTTTAACATTTTAATTCATCCGTCCATTTATATACACCTTGCGTTTTTGTCTTCACACATTAGTCCATGTCAGTTAATTTTTGTTCCCAAAATTAAGGTACCATTTCCAATTTTCTCCATCTTCTCAGGTGTCTTTGATTTTTAGGGTTGTGGGTTTTCAGTCTGGGTTGGTTTTTTTTTTTGCTGTTCATGGTGAATTACCAGGGAATAGGCAGTAAGAGGTACCGAGAGAGAAAGGAGACAAGTAAGACCAGAAATATTTAGGTTTCTGAAGAGCATTCCTTAGGGATCTGAAGTTGGCATTGTGGACAACAAGACAGCAGTTGCTTCTGCTGGCATTTCTTTTTGGAGATGGGAAATGTTTGCTCCTGTAAATTCATGCCACTGAGAATAATTGATTTCTTTTAATCAGATTCATTCTGAAGAACATATCCAAAATGTGGTGTTCGGTTGTTCTGGGGTTTTTTTCTTTTGTAAAATCCTTTTTTTTTTTTTTTTTTTTTTTTTTTTTTTCCTCATTCTGGTGCACAGAAAGCTTGGCACATGTTATAAAAATGCTGCAAAATACTTTTGCATAAGACCAGTATTCCTTTGGGTATATTTACATCTTGGAAGAAAAAATGCACTATAGAAACAAGTCTATATGTAAGAAAATTATACTCCCGGAATGTATTTGCAAAGTGGAAAAAAAAAAAAGCCAGAGATTTTGTTTTTATTAAGTTTAGCAATAGCATGCAGGAATGTATGTCCAGGAGTTGAGAAAGAAATAAAATGAGAATTAACACAGAGATAAGGATATTCCTGTAGTTTGAACACAGAATAATTTTATCATATTTTTGAATTCAAAAGTGATTAGATTTTTGATTCACGGTAAATTCTTTTTCTTAAGGCAAATACTATGCCAATATTAGTCATAGAAACCTATTTGAAAATAACATGTTTGTCAGTTATAATTCTCTTAGTTTAATACACATTTAGTGGACAGCAGTATGTTATTTAAAGGCAACATTTTAAGCTGTTGCTACTTGTCTCATACTTTATTAAAAGCCAACCTTGCTATTGCTATTCCTCCAGAACTCCATGCAGCGCATGGTGCCTTGGGTGCCTCAGTGCAAGCTGACATTTTGCTGTTATGTTTTAAGAGTAGGTCTCCTTCTGGGAAGAACACCAAGATAAAAGAAATTAATGTGAAAATGAATGTTTATATATAAAGACATTCCATAAAGCTGTGAAGAAAACCTGTTGTATACCTGGCTACTCTAGTGGCATGGCTTTTGGAAAATAACTAGTCTAAATCATGCACCTTGGCCAGTTATCCTGTCTAGAGGCATCCGTGTGTACAAAGCAGTTCCCGATGAATTTAGCTATGATTTCTCTGCTGAAAGCAAAATCCTTGAACCAGTTCTCTTGTCCAGCTGGAGAGGAATTTTTGTAATTTGCCCACCTAAGTAGGCACACATGTTGATTTTGGAAATCTGCCTCTAATTAGCAGGGGTTTAATATTCCAAATGTATTTGTTCAGGTATTCAGAAGGAAGCCAACTTCCACTGGTACTCTGCATGCAAGGAAATTCTCATCCATAGGTCAGTAATGGAAAGTGAACTAAATTACCAACAGATGCTGTAAGAGCAGCTAATGTCCTGAAAAGAAAGTCTTGCAGCTATTCTATAGTCTTATTAATTTAAAAAAAAAGTGTAGTAAAGAGATAAAAATGAAGAATAAATTGAGCCTTCTCCTAGGACAGAGGAAAACACAGCAGCTACTCTTATCTGTGCAGACTACTAGTGGGACAAAAGGAGAACAGTGCAACTGTGGACTAGTATTACATAGGCTGAGTGTGTCATATCAAAGGCACTCTAAATTTACAGTACTAGAGAACCTGCCAGCGGTGGGGATATTCCATATGCATATTCCAGCAGAGGGTTAATGCAAAGTATTTTAAAGAATACGATCTGTGCTTTATGAACCACGCTTCTGTAGTTAAAAGCTAGGTTATTGAGATGCCGAAAGAGGAAAAAAAATGAAAAAGGCAAGAGAAAAAGAAAAACACATCCGTGAATTGTATATATATTTAGATGTATCGTTATATACACTGTGGCATAGCATATTGCTTCACTACTTCATCATAATTATCCAGTTTACAGGGATCACTGCATCACTGTGCAAAAAACTTCTGAAAAGAAGGAAAGGGAAGAACACAACCTTAAAGTGACAATATTTTGAGCACCAAATCAATAGTTGCTAATCACTGTATTTACATCAATACTTTAGTCGAAGAGAGTTACAACCCATCCTTTACATACACTCATCATTTTAAATAATATTACTCCTGAGAAAAAGTTTAGAAAAGACTTACAAATTAGCTACAGGTAAGATCTCCTGGTTTTGGTGACTTGTTTGATGGTGTCTTATTTGAGTCTTCAGGGGCTCACTTAATCATTTTTTCTAGGCTTTTACGTGATATTACAGGTCAAAATGATTGATCAGACAGGCTTAACATCTATTACCAAGACTCACATGGAGCTTAGTTTTAATATGAGTGTTCCATAACCATTCTGTATAATTACCAGACACAAGTTAATTATGGGCATAAGTTAATGAAAAGAGGAGATTATTGTAACAGATGAAAAGTCAACAGGAAGCTAGATAAAACTAGAAAATAGGTATTGGCTCTCATTCCTACGTTAGAAATAGAAGATCTGTCTTCTGCACTCATATTTGATCCAGCGTCCTTTTCCTGAGATAAGATCTTCCACATTGTATCTGAAATATCTGAAATTCAGTCCATGTTACTCATGTTAGTTGAGATTTCTTAAAAGTTTGAGTCTTGTGAAAAGTGGGCAAACTTTATAGGTGAACCACCACCGCCAAGCAGAAGTTTCAACAGAAAAGGCTCCGTTTGTCCTGTTCCATTCCCAAATCTCCTCAAGTAACTGTATGTGTAATCTTTTCTTTAAATTAAAGTCAATAGTGTGTAAAATCCTCAACAATACTGACACTTACAACTTACAGCTAAATAAGTAAACATAGTATTGCGCATCTTCTCCATGCTGGTAACGTACAGGAGATCTGCAACGTGCAAAGAGATTATTGTTATGCAAACAGTCCTCTGCTCATCTTAAAGCAGATGGATCGTGTCTTATGAAAATTGCCACACTTTGTGCGAATGACAGAGCCCTCATGTTTCCACATGTCGGATTGCTCCCGAAGGAGGGAAGCAAACAGATTCTGTTGCTGCTGATGCTGGCGCTGCTTCCCTTCTCTTTTGTGTGGAACATGATGGCAGATATGTTGTACTCTGAAGTCTCGTGATCTTTCCAACATGAGGAGAGTAACAGGTTTCAAATAATAACAATTAATTTAGATTTAGAGAGCTGAAAAGGGCTGAGTTTGCTTTATTGATACGAGAAAGCGTTGATAGGGAAACAGAAATTCTTCCAGCACATCCAAACTGTTATCAGGAATTTGGTTCATATCTGCACATGGGATAAAACATAACAGTCTTCATCTATGGACAGAGGATTCATGTAAGGAGGTAAACCAGGAGTTTTTAAGAAGACGTCCCAAAAACATCTGCCCAGAGTGTCCTAAGTATGCACTTCATCTTGCCTGAAAGGAGGGAGATGAACTAGGTAATCCCAACAGATGCCTTTCAATGCAACACATCTTTGGTTTTCACATCGATACGTGCTTCCCTGGAAAGCTTTTGCTGTTTGAAATAATTAGTATAACGAAACACAAAGGAAGGTGTTACCCTCAAAATGATAGATATGTTTGAAGGACAGCCTGATTCACTGGAAAAGATTGTGGAATGCCTCCAGTTCTTTACTTTTGCCCATCACCGTACTGCTCAGCTAATCGGGACAAGCTGGTTTTAATGTTATTCTTTTCCTGAGTGCCACGTAAACAGAAACCCAGCTGTCGCCTCAGTCAGATGTGTGGCTGCTACTGCAAAAAAAGAACAGTCTATTTCTCTAAAGGCACTGGGTGACTTTTCACTACCAAAATGTCTCTTGGCATGGTCATACTGATAATTTTATTTTTTAAAAATCAGTGACTGTCTTATTTGGTAGATGGGTACTCTGGTTTGTTTAGGAAAGTTGGGTTTCCCTAAAAGTCGGTGGGAAGTTGCTCTTTGGTTTTAATGCTGTTGGGAAACTTTTTTCAGTTTTTTTTTCATTCTTCTGAAATGAACTGGACCTTACCTCAGAAGAGTTTTCTTGGCCCTGATGTTGTAGGTCCATGATGTATTCATACAAGTTTGAAACAGAAAAGTAGCTTTGAATCTGATACTGTTTTTTAAGTAAGAACAAAAAGAAGTCTCTAGTTTATGAATCTTTAGGACAGTATCATTTTTTTCAATAAAAATACTTTTTTCACTAACTCCACAGGTGTGGCAATATTCAGAAGGTCTAATATTTATTTCATTATATCATAAAAAAGGGACTATTTTCAGGTTGTTAGCCCCAGCCTGTGTTTCCAAAGAGGGAGTACAACTGTACTGGGAAATAACCAAGCGCTTTGTCATCCTGCAGTTTCATTTTTTCATTTGGTGTGAATCTTGCAGATTTGGGGAGGATAATTCATTTTCTTTTAATTATTTTGTTGAAGAACTCATCTCTTCACCTAAGTCTCCTTTTCATAGCTTTTTGGGTGTTTTTTTAAAGTTTTAATTTGTTTCCCATTCCCAATGAAGATCTGTGGATGTTAGGTCCATTACACAGCAACAGGTATCGAAAACTGTTGCTCTAGTTCTAATTGTAACAACCAACGTAGCGTAATACAAAGAAATTGTCCCAGGACACCTTGCCTCTGTCCAAGCTCTGCTCGGCAGAAGAGCAGTGCTGAAGTTCGGTATTTTGAAGCCACCTGTATCTCTTCTAGATTTCAGGCTATTTGTAAGCAGCCTGTAAGGAATGATTTCAGCAAGCAGGGATTAGACTCTCCCAGCTGCCTTGCATCAGTGTGCAAGAGGAATGATAATACAAGAGAAGATACAAAGGCCACTGTAATTAGAATATTCAGGAGTAATCCTTGTCAGGCTTCTTAGCCAGGTTTATTGATGCTTATAGAGAGGAAATTAAAGCTGCACTGAAAGCTTATAGAGTACGGCAGAGTCAGCAAGGGAAGAGGTCATGTCAGGTGACAAAAATAAGTTGTGGTGTCTGCATTTCTTTCTTGAAATTTATCAAATGGTTAAGTTTAGCAAAGAAACCTGAATTTTTTTACCTTCTCCACAGTTGTTGTTTTCATTTTTACAGCACCCTTTGTGTCGCTGATACTTTGCAAACAAATAAGGGAACTGTCTCTTGCTGCAGAGGCAGTATATGGTAATAGGTAAAAGCCATACCAATGCACACAGAAAAGTGGTTTTCATTTCCACTTTCTGTGTAAAGGCAGTGCATGTCCTGGAACATCACGTCATTGTATTCTCCAACTAAAACCATCCATGTTGTGTTATCTTTATCTACGTCTGAAATAATTATGTTTTGGGATTATGATGTGTAATGTGATATTCCTTTTTTTTCCTCCATTTTTTTCTAGTTATTGAATTCCTAATAAACAGTTTTATCACTGAGCTGAGACTCCCATGGGCATAATTTCTCCAGTGCTCTGACAAGAGATAATAAAGCCAAAGGCTCAGTCTTATTTTTATTGTCTCAGAAATTGTGCTACTCTAGAACATGCAAGATTTAAACTGGTATTACCGAGGTGAAAGGTTGAATATAGTCTCTCTAACTGCTCATTGCTTTCTCTTTATGCATCTCACCATCTGCTTGCGATTGTTTATTTTTTCCCCTTCCCTTCATAGTTGCTATTCTGTCTCTGAGAAGCATTTGAAGATTGTGCTCCTGTCTTCCTTCATTAACATGTTAGAGGGTGAAGCTGCCAGGACTAAACAGGCATTGTGTATGGTTCGATGGAAATTGTAATTAATGAGAGTGGAGGCACTCGGTAGCCCTGACGTGCCTTTTGCAGGCTGTCACTCTGGGTGCCATCTCGTGGCTGCACAGCCCTGCGTTGATTGCAGGTTTGCTTCTACCTTGGCATGATGTACCAAGGTACCCTTGGAAAGAATTTTTTCCTAGCTTGATCTTTTATAGACAGGTGTGAAAACCATGGATTTTGGAGGGCTTTGATACCCCTGTTCTTTGAATATACATTTTATATCATGTTTGTACCCAAATGCTACTACAGTAATAATGATAATGCTTTCTCATTTGGGATGTTGATAGCTTGTTAATGATTTATCTAAAGCAAATATTGTCACACCATGCCTTTTTGCTAAGGACAGATAGATTATGACAATGAAATGTTTCTTCCCTCTCCTTGTCCATTTTCTGTACTCCTAGATTTCCTCAATAATAGCTTTTCAGAAAGTTGTTCTGAGCTTGTTTTGTTTTTTGGGTTTTTTTTTTCATTACACTTTAGATTCATTTTTCAGCAGGTGCCGAGAAATATCTAGGGTTGGTTAAGAACAGAAAATCTGGGTTGGTGGTTTTGGTTTGGGTTTGTTTGGGGTTTTTTTCCCCAAAAGCAAGAGATACCAACTTGGAAACTCTGTAGTAAAATGGTCAGAATCCTGATGCTCTTTGCCTTAGACATGCTTTGTGACCCACTAATAATTTTTAGCTGTTTTG
This sequence comes from Pterocles gutturalis, assembly GCF_000699245.1. Taxonomy (NCBI): domain Eukaryota; kingdom Metazoa; phylum Chordata; class Aves; order Pterocliformes; family Pteroclidae; genus Pterocles; species Pterocles gutturalis. The sequence continues at coordinate 78,341 of NW_010125707.1, read as the reverse complement.
TTCCTTTGCTTTTATACTTCATCACCGTTGTCATTTTATATCTCTGGGATGCTTCACTGATACTTTAAGCCTGAATCAAACTTAGAATCCCTGACTGCTCTGTGTGCTCTGGAGCCCTCTTTGAGTCATGCAGTAGAGACTTGGTTACACTGGTAACACAGCTTTAGCAACAGAGAGTGCTGCTGGACTTCAGTTCTTTTGAAGAGAAAAGGATTCTGTGGTTTTGCCCTTGGTTACCTTCTAGTAAAAGCAAAGTTTGAATAAAAGGATTTGCTTTGGCAGAAGAAATAATTTCGATTCTTTCCTTACCGGTCACAAATATTTTTGGAGATAAGTACATGTATCATTCAGGAGAAAGTTGGCCTTAACAGAAATGCCTGCTGCATAGTGTAATGCCAACAAAAATCTTCAAGGCTGCTAGATATGACACACAGTGCAACCAACACAAGGTTGTGGTATAAAGCGTATTGGTTCAAATAAGCTTTCAGAACCTCTTGTTGGCATTTGAAAACAACCTGAGGAGAACAGATGTTTTAGGTGTTTATTTCCTGTTGAGTTTTCTAGACTTCTGAATACATAAATTTGCAGACACCAGCCCATCCAGACACCTGAGGGAATATGAAGCTTGGTTTTTGGTTTTTGTATCTATCAAATACATATAAGCCAGGATAACATATCCAGTAGCCATTCCATTTCTTACATGTGGGGGTAGCTAATTGTGGGAAAGATTTTACAGAAATGCATTTCAAGGAATATGATTGAAACTGCTGCTATGTACAGGTGTTTTCAGAAAAGAGATAGTATTCAGTGCTGTGCTTAGCTCTTATGTGTGTAATTAAACTGCTAATACACTTTTAGCCTGGCTGTCTTCATTGTTTTAAGATCATGTCAATGCATCTTTACTTATCTGAAGGAGTTTTCAGACCAGATATATATTCCTATGGACATAAACATGTACACTGAATCCTCTTCTTATGTTGTCCAAAATTAGGTTTTGTTTGAAGTTACCGATTCTTTTGCCAGTTTACAACATCCACGTACAAGCAGAAAAATTTTCAAGCTAAGGTAGAATCGTCAATCTTTTCTTCTGAATAAGAGTAAAAATAGATCTATAGTAATAGATGCAGTTTAAAAAGCTTTTTGGTTTTATAGCACATAAATAAATCAACATGCAGAAGAGCCTAGTTTTCTCAAAAAAAAGTCATCAACTATTCAGAGGGATACATGAATAAATTATGCCTAATTAGCATCATATTTGTGGTTACTAAGCGTGTTTCTTAACATTAAGCATTAGAATTAAGTAATTTTAAATAACCATCTGTTTTCATACATTAAATCGTCGTATTCTTTCTGTAACTAATATTATTTTGTTAGTCTTCCAGGCAAGATAAAAAAGCAAAAAAATGAAGATGTCTATGTATGAATCCATCACCAAAGAAAATCAAAATACTGAAGAGTATCAAGGAAATAGATAATTAATGAGTACTGTGAGTGAGCAATATAGTTATTCAGCCTTTGAAAGGCTGAACAAACAGAAGAGTGAGAACATACAAACATGAACATAGACTTGCTCCTGTTGGTATGGAACCTTCCATGTCTGAGTTATGCCAGATGTTGGCTGTGTAGCATTTTAATAATGTGTTAATGACATTCAGTTCCCAGGCAGGTTGTAAATTATCCTAAATACAATATATCATGCCAGATTTCTAAATATTAACTGTTGGTGCTGTACCTCAAAAGGGTCCATTTTGTTGCCTGCGTGGTGCCATGTATGGGGCTCTGGCCATGAAGCCTGTAGATCATTGATGTATTGAGGATGCATGTTTTGCAGTTTGCAATACAAAAATCTTGTGGTGATTGGGTTTGGCTCCATGGGACCTTCTGAGTAACATTGCTACCAGATGCTTTAGAGTTGCTCTCCCAGTTCTGAGAGCAGATGGAATTGATGTCATTGAACAGGAATGGTTTCTTGTTAGGGGAACAATTTGTCTGACATGGAGATGGAGGGGAATTTCTTCAAGGCTGCTTGTCCAGTTAAAAGATTTCAGTGATTAAATTACCCATAGAAAGATGCCCATCTTTTGTTACACCTTTAGGTAAGTACTTTACATACATTATGTATTTATGTATCAGTGCAGACATCACAGATCATTTCTTCCAACTTGAAACTTTGCTCTGTATCCTTTATGTCAATCTCTTGCTCATTCAAGGTACAGTGGAATGGTCACTCCTGAGCTTGACTGTTTTGATCATATTTATCTGGATCACTTTCTTTGCAGTTGTTAAGTAGTTTGAACTTGATTTCTTCATAAAGTTTTTAATAGGCTAGGCTATAGTCAAGATCTGTTCTTTAATCAAAATACCTGCGGACAGTCTTTTGGTGTAGAGAATCCATTGGGAGTAGAAGCCTAAACTGAGAAGATCTCATTCCCTGCATGCCCACTTTTCCCTCAAAATTCAGCTCATTTCACCACTCAATACAACCAGTATTAAGCAACGTCTAAAAGAGAGCCCACAATGGATATAAATACTCACGGCTTTTCTCATTAAAAGATTAAAAACACTTTTTCCAGCTTAGATATAATCTAATTGATGTTCATCTGTACAAGGCTGTTCAGTACAATTGCCAAAGCTGTGTTGAATGTGTATAACTCACTTGTAAAATGTATAATACAAAAGAAAAACCCCAATGCTTAAGACTTTTGCAAAAGAACACAAGACCAAACCTTCTGACATCATTGCTGTGAACTCATGCTTCTGTTGTAAGGGAGTCTAATTTCATAGTGGACTTTAGCAAGCAGAATTTTACCCCATACATCTTATTTCCCAAGAAAAAAGGAGGAGGAGTTATTTTATTCAGAAAAGTACAAATTTAGAATTGGAAACTGGTATGATAATTAGCTTAAAGAATTACAACAGTGAAATCCTTTTATGACTCTAGTTCATCACACCTTAAAGACTGGTTAGTCCAATATTCAACATCCTCAGGATGGAAAAGTCATTGTATTTCTTTCTGTTCCTGTAGGATAAGAAGGTAAAAGCTGAAAAGCCCTGTCAGCTCATGTTGTCCATCTTTCTGGTCCTTCAGTGTTCCTTCTTACTGTGCATTTTTAGCCCTTTGCAAAGGCCAGGTTTCAGTGTCTCACCAAGGTCTATGGAAAAAATATTGAGAGTCTAGTACATCTAGTTGGTTGTGTGGCTGAGGAGCATAGTGACAAGAGCCTGGTCTTGACCTCTCACTACTTTATCAATGAACCCCTTGCTTGGAATTATTTCCACCAAGGTTTGTGAGAGGAGAGTCAGAACAATTCAAAGGCATCACATTTTTTAAAAAGATGTAATTGTATTTAATTCAATAATACTGTTGTATCTATTCATTCCAAAAGTTGGTTTGAATGTGGCAGCCTTAGGCAGATAGTTCATAGTACAATTAGCTCTTCTGTTTATTTCTTGTCTATTGCTTTTTTTGAAGAATACAGATTTAAAGAAAAAAAATTAGTTGCAATTCTGTTATGTACTAGATGGATACGGTGAGGATTAACAGTTAATTTTTGCTTATAAATTAGGTTTAAGGACATGCTTTTCCTCTTTATTCTGAGTAGCTCAAATCAGCAAGCGTTATCATCGTTGCCATCATTATAATTATTATTTCACTGTAAAGATCACGTTCAACAGCATCAGAAAGGTCAACTACTTTGTTTCCTCTGCAGTGAGGCTCCAAGTGCTTCCATAATTTTCCTTCAAAACAAAGTGGGTGTTAGTTTAAAACCTCTGTGCTCTGCAGGTCATTCTGTATAAACACGAATCCTTACATTACGTAAGAAAATATTGTTTATGTCTTTGTTGTTTTGATGGTAGGTTTAAATGCATAAACATTGTCAAATGCCTTTACGCTGCCTGTATCTTCAATAAAAAGTCAGATCTAATAGGAGATGACCCCACAGGAATACACAGATGCTTAAAGACATTGGCTTCATGAAGGCAAAATGAGGCAATGGATTCTCTCCTGCTAGGATATTGAGTAAATAACAAGTTGAAGGCATGGGTTTTTTTAAAACATAGAATACTTTCTGACTGGTCTGAGAGTAAAAGATGAGGTTAAATAAAGTTATTCTAGCAGAGATCTTCCGAAAAGTAAGGTGCTCACAGAGCCAGAAAAGATCCAGCAAGATTAAAGAAAAAGAAAATAAATGAATACTGCCAGTCTGTCAGCCTTGAAATCTGTTTGGGATGGTTTGAGACACCCAAGCAATCTTTGTGCATTTGGCTTTGCTTTAGCAGGGAAGGCAACAAGGAGGTGAGGGCTCCTTGCTCTGTCCACTCCAGGGCCACTGGAGGATCCCACTGACAGCAAATACTCTTGTGAGACATTTATTGCACACCAGGTCTTGCCTTGGACGTTGCACTGAAAGTGGGGCTGGTTATAACTCAGCATGCTCTTCTGCACACATTGCTGCTTCGTCGGGATTCCTCTGCAACCTCCTGTTTCCTTGCTTTTTTATGCCAGGAGCAAAACCACAAAACAAAACTCAGAAATATCTGTTTATATCGCTTTGTAACAAAAGTGGAAGAGTCACCCAATCTGCAATGCAGTTAATAATAGCTGTGGAAATTACTGTCCTTGACACTCACTTGTGCCCCACCTTTGAAGATAAGAGTATTTAAAAGGCCAATGGAAGAATTAAAATGCAGTAGGATTTTTTATTTCTATTTACTTTTTTTCCCTCTGCTTGCCATCCTCAGTAGGTCTATAAAGGTCATACAGATCATTTTACAGCAGGTTGAAGGAGTAGGAGTCATTCTGTTGAAGATATTTGGACTAGTGTACAAAGGAAAATGAAGATGAATAGGGTATTTGTGGTAGGTGGTGGACATGATAGATTGCTCTGGTTTTGGCCTTAATATTACTTCACTGATAGCTTTAGTTAAATTCAGACAATAACATGTCAAGCTATAGGCAAAGATTAAACCAAAGAGGTCTAGAAAATTATATTTGAGGTTAAAAATTACATAAAGGAAGAGAGGGTTCAATTACAAAGTAGGTGCTGTAGTTGTCATTATTTTTTATTTCACAGTTTATGAATATAAACCCTCAAAGTCTCCAAAAGGTATAAGCAATGTTTGCATTTGTGATAAACTTCAGAAAGTGTCAGAGTTTCAATACAAGTGAAGGACAGGACATTTCTGTTTCAAGTCAGTCCTTTTAGAGACTACTCGGCATAACCACCTTGCAGTGATGACCCTTCATGAAAGAACCTAAACTTTCCACATGTTTGCCCACCTTTTGGAAGCAGAGTCTTCCAGAAGACTTGCGCTTTACTGTGGCAAGTCAACAAGTCCTAATTTCAAGCTGTTTTGCTTTTGATTATTAAAATTCAGGCTTTTTGTGTAGTTTGGGTAATAAAAAATACAATGTGATCTACTGTCTACATAGGATTTCTCTCCAGTTATTTGTTAGAGAAGTTATTTGTTATACATAATGTGATATCCCTGAAAAAAAACCAAATTCAATCTTCAGCTAGAGATAACTAAGCAGCTTTTTAACCTTGGAGTCCTTTTACAAGACACAGACTGTAAAATGAAAAAAAAAAAAAAAAGGCCAAAACTTTAGTACAATCTTTCCCTTGTGTTTTAGGTTTATACAAAAAGACCTATTTCCTTTGTTCTCTGCTCCTCAAATTGTGTTTGTCCTGCACAGACACAGTCATGCACACGGTTCTAGTGCTTAGACTACAGTTTCCAAATGTTGGTGTCCATATTTAGTACATGCCATTATGTACCCAGGGGCAAGACCCTCAGAGGTATTAAAAATCAGTTTGAATTATACAGAAATGCGTTGAAGGATCTGTGTCAAGGTGCCTTGAAATCCTGAGACCTAAACACCATCTGGTTCTATCAAAAGCTAATGGGTTAGACAAGTCAAGCAGTTCTGAAAAATCAGACCACTTAGAGCTTCAATATGGAACATGCTGAGCAACTCCTGCCCTTCAGGATCACGCTGCTTTTTAAAAACTTCGGTTTGAAATGTTAGAGATAATTAATTTTCTGCTACAATTAGTTTGAGGCCAAACAATAGAATACAGTGGCAGATCCAGGCTTTAGCTGGATCCTAAGGACATCCTTGCTTTGAAATGTAATATGCCTGCAGAGAGAGAGTTAGTCCCACACTCTTTGTTCCTTATGAGAATTTAAATATTTAATGTGGGAAAATGTAGAATTCCATTTTAAGTCTATGTACTGAACATAGCTATTTAAGCTACTCTTATTACACATTTCTTTGTTAATTTTTTTCTTCAAAAATCCTTTTGATGATTTATTTCCCATGTCAACAGTCGTTACAGGGAACATTACTGAAACATTTCATGTTATTGTTAATTTTTCATTAGGTTTTATTATTTTAGATTGGTACACTGTTGCTAAAAAACCCCACACACTCTATTAACCAAAACTCCTAATGTAGTAAACCACATGGTATCATTTCTGCTGAGCTTTTTGTTTGTTTGTTGGTGTTTTGTACATGTTTATCCTTACCCAAGGTCATAAATAATGAATGTTTCTTTTAGTAGGCCATTGTGGACTAGCCTTGAAATCCCTGAGGTTTGTGGTGAAAGACTGCTGAGATCCTAAACCTGATATCACCCAGCCTACTGTTTCTTTTCAAAGATTTTGTTTATACTGTGGACATCTTCAGCATCACCGTGACTTTGGCTGATCCGCAAGGCTTGTGTTTCTAGGCACTAAAAGAAAGTAAGAAGGAAAGGGGAACTGTGCAAATATCCTGGGAACTTTAGAAACTGTGATTCATTTAAGCACTTGTAAAAGCTTAAAAAAGTAGGAGAAAGAAAATAAAAGAATGAACCCCTCCATACCACACGAGCATCGCCACCCCCTGGGTCTGCCAGGTATAGCCAAGAGCACAGATATTCACTATTGGGAGTACATCCTTGTTTATAGGTGAGTGTTTCTGATGCATAAAACTAACAAAGCAGGTTCCCTTTGTCTGACCAAAATAGATGTGAACTGCTCAGCCCTTGCTCTAAATGAATTTTTTGCTACCATGTTCAGCCAGGCTTGAATAGCTCCACAGATCGATTATTGTCATTTCTTGCTGGTCAGGACGAGTGTTAACTCCAGCCAGCCCAGGCTCAGGTACAAGAGTGCAGTAAGAGCTGGCAATGAGTGACATTCATAACAGACGTCAACAGTGTTGTTATTAATGTGACTACGAAATAGGAAAGACTTTCAAAGATTTATTTTACCTTTTTTGCCCCTGAGGTGTTATTTGGTTTTGCAGTTCACGTCGGTAAGGTGTTAACATTGATACATTGCAATTTTTAATGCATTCTTTCCTTGTAATATTTGGTTCAAAATGACCAGGAAAAAAATGGAATAAGAAGTGGAATTGAAGTGTGGGCATGTTGTCTACTTGTTCCAAGTATATTACAAGTCCTTTTGGTGTCTGAAATGGATGACATCATCTTAGTTACTAATGAGATAAAAAAAATCTAACTATCAAACTGTTTTAAAAAAAAAAAATTGCTCCATCAGAGCGCCATACTTGTTGAAGTACCATACCGTATGCCTTAATATCATCTAGTTCCCCACAAAAAAATAGACTGTCCTCAAAATAAAAAATAAGTTCCTGAAACATCTCCACTGGAAAAGCTAAGCTTTCACCCAAAAGGTTTGCAGTAGCTTAACAAGATAGAACTTACAGCTTGGCTTTTCTTCCTTCTCTAAGCTTTTTCTCCCATGCTTTCACTAATTCAGCTGAAGTCTCACACCACTGGGCGACACTACTGCAAAGAAGTTATCCCTGAGGACTGTGCCAGGATCCAGCATTCACTGTGCCTGGTGCAACTGGAACTTGTCACCATTAATTAATCCTACCAGAGCAATAACCTGGCCCAATCTTCAGAGGTCAAAAAAGCAGCGCCCTCATCCTAGTAACAGCAGCTCAGCTCTGTAAGTGTCAGATGATGACGGTCATTTCCTCTTAGGGTCAGGATGCATACCACATAAGTAGAGGAAAAAAAAATTAATATTAAAATATATTATAGTTGATGAGAGAAGCACTCCTTTTTCTCCACTGCTGGCTTTGAAAATATTGACTTTCCAAACACTGAAATACTTGAAAAATCTACTGATTATAAGAGTGTAATTTCTAATTACGACATAGTTGACCGAAACATGTTTAAGATTCCAGGAGCAGTGAGAAAATCTCCTAACACACACAGACACACACAGACACACAAAAATTTGCTTCTCAGGCACACAGGTGAATAAACACATCACCACCTCTGGCACAGCAGAGTTACACAGAAGCATTGTGGCTGTTACTGTGTACTGATCCCAAGTGGTATGTATGTTGAAAGTGAAACACAGATGAAAAGGAGAGTAGGGTGAATGGAGAAGAAAAAGGGAGAAATACCAAAGAACTTAGCTTGGAGGGACAGGAGGACTTGACTAGAATTTTTTCTCTAGATTTCTTGTTTAACAAATGTAAATGCTTGAAGTTGTTCAAAGGAACTAAGCAAACTTCCCTCCTTTTCAAAGGGTTTTAATGTATCTCACATGGCGCTTTAAAAAAAAAAACTGAACAGAGTTTGTTTTCTCTGTGTGTTTTAGGAAGCGATTGATGATGCTTACGGAACTTCATTAACCTCTTCCTAATTTCTGTTCCTGTTTTGTTCGGTTTTCTTATAAATGTTTGGACTTTAAGCAACCTGCTCCTGGTTATTTTGAAATGTTGCTCCATGCCAACGGCACCTTTTTCTGTTGCCTCCAAGCAGGTTCATTAAAATCTCTGCGGAGTAGCATGCACTTTATTTGGCATTAATTCTAGCACAGCTCCTGAAACAGCAGTTTCTGATTGATCTTGAAAGCCTACTTGGGTTTTGGCTTTGCTGCAAACCCCTCCGGTGCACCTTGTGCCTTCTGACAGTGTCACTTCAGCCAGCTTTTCAAAAGGTTTAAACCCTTGGAAAGCTATTGCTGCTTTAAGCTTCAGTGAGGTTTTTTTTGTTGTTGTTGTTGTTGTTTTTTGTTTTTTGTTTTTTTTTTAAAATCTGAGGGTAGCTTGGTATAAAACATTAGTAAGCAGTTATTTTTTCCTTTGCTAGTTACCTCCTTTCACCAGAACATCTTTCACATTCCTCTAGCTGTAATACCTTTTTCCCGCACTTTAACATGAATTGACATTTGTTTTCATTTAAGCTATGCCCGTTTGCAGAACTTTTTTTTTTTTTCACTTTCCGTGTTAATGACCAACATCTTACACTGCTACAAATTAGGAAAAAAAAATACAGCATTTTCCATTTTTTTAAACCAAATATGATTGCAGTTATTTTATCACCCACCCCTCCCCCCCAGATTTAGAAAATTGTTAATAGAACTGCAAGTAATATCTCTAAATCTTGAGTATCTTCTTACATTTGCAGAGAAACGAGTATTCCTATTTCTGTCTGGCATAAGTAAGTCTTAAATTATAACTGTTTTCCAGAGATGAGATACTTCATCTCTTTTACGGCTTGTCTCAAGGACTGTATTAGTATGTGAAGTACTGCATGGTTCTGTATTCTTTCTACAGATAAAGTGAAAATTATTCCGAAAATCCAATTCAATTACTGCTTTGCTAATGTCTTCTCCAAGTGACATGGCTTCATTGGAGAACAATGACTTTATTCTGGCCACTTTGATTCTTACTATTTATTATGGCCGTGTCTAAAATCCCTACACTGGGTAGGACTAGATTGTACTGGGTTTGAAGAAGTATTTACAAAACAGAGAATTCCTGTCCAAATGACTCCTGATCTAAACATTAAACAGAAGGCATCAGAGGAGTACTTGCCGAGTCAGGCAAACAAAGACATTATTGACTAGTTGGGCAGAAAGAGGCCTCAGCATAACAAAGCTTACAGACCTTCAACCTTCTGAAGATCTTAAAGCTTCTAAAAGGATTCTTAAAAGTTTTTTTTGAAGAAGCATAACAAGAGGGTGAGAGGGTTTTTAAGAAGGGAATTGGATTTAGCCTGACCATCTTCCCCCTCCCGTAGGATAAGGCACTGGCTGGAACTTTCAGACAGATAAAAATGTGAAACTGAATCCGTAGCTGTAATGTACCAGGCTGTGGGGCTGAAGCTACAAGGACTTTTCACATGAATGTGTGTTTGTCTGCGTGTGGAAGGGCACAAAAAGTTAGACTTCATTGCTTATTGCATGTGTTTGATACGATAGATTTTTATCTGTTAGGAAATCCACAGTGTCTGCCTGTTTTTCCACCTGGTGAACGTCCACTTTAAAGAACTCAGATGAAGACATTTTCCCTCCATCTTGTCTCACCGATTTCCACAGACAAATAAAAGTTGTTGGGAAATATTTTCTGCTGCCCAGAATTTTTCTGTGTTCAGTTTCACTCAATTACTTTTAATATAAGATAGCCTCAAACCAACCTTTGTAATAACATTGCCCTCCTTTTTTTCCTTTGATGTCACACTAAGACATTCACCATGTTTTTTAGTAGAAATATGGCACAATATCAGTTTTTTTAAATGTTTGATGTTGCATTTGCAGTGCCTCCTTTTCTGCCGCTTTGGATTGGTGCTCACCTTTCAGTCACAAGGGAATTAATTCCCTTCTCTCAATTCCCAATACCCATCTTCAAATTCTTCAGCTCGCCATGGGTGTCAGTGCTTCCGAGTTCTGCACTCTGTAAGTTTTTAAGCTGTGAAATGCCATACTAATGTGCTCAAAGATCATCTTAAAGCTGTTCTCTTCCTCCTTTTCTGTTTCCAATGAACCTTTCCATTTCACTTGACTATTTTTGGGCCTCTGCCTATGAACCTGGGCTCATTCTGAAAAGTATTTGGAGCCCCAAAGAGCCCCAGTGAAGTCACTAAGCGTCTTGCAGAGCTGATTGCCAAGCACAGTGTTCCCAGGCCAGCTGAGCTCAGCCCCGTTCTCCATGGCTATAAGGTAGTTATGTACTCCAATTTTACCAGGCTCCTGATTGCATTAAGGATTACTGACATCCTCTGAAAGTATGTCCTCACGTAACACCCTTTGCAGTTCCCTCCCCTTCTCTTCCTTGCCTTAGAGCCCTGCTTTTTTCGACTTCCTTTTCTGATGTTTGGCCCCCACATTAAGTCACTCTCCCTTGCTCTTCTTCCATATGTACTTTACTTTGCTGGGTTGTTGCTTTTGGCATTAGACAAAAATTAAGCTTTTGTAAGTCCCGAAAGAGTGGAAATGTTACAACAAAGGCGAAGCTAAGATAACATATTAATTCTTGAAAAAATACTTACTTACATAGTTAAATTATGAATATTTAAAGGCTTTCCCTGTCGGTGCTTCATAATTCCATTTAGATTTGTTATATTTTACCATCTTATAACAGAAACTTAGGGCTTTACCTACTGTATATCTACACATACACTACACACATTAATATAAATACATATAATGATATTCACAAAATGACACATCTACAAAGGGTGAAAACCCAACCAAGATATCCATGCAGCTCACAAGAAAGAGAGAGGAGTTCATATCCAAACCCTCTTTAGAAGCTCTTCGAAGTGTAACCGAATTAGAAGTGAAAAAACATCTTTTTTAATCAATAACTTGTCAAAGACTAGCAATTGCAGCAGAAACGATGGAATAAATTCTCTTTCCTCCAATTGCTTGAATTGTTTCTAATGATAAAAAGACAAACAATACACATTTGCTAAATTACCTTATAAAGGGAAATTAACAAACATTCATTTCTTCTTCTTCTTCTTCTTCTTCTTTTTTTTTTTTTTTTTTGTTTTTTGTTTTGGTGGCACAACATACCCCCATGCTGAAAAAAACAGCCTTGTTCTGATGCCTTCACTGTGATCAAGACCTGCTCTACGTCTAGCCACAGGGGCTACAGGTGGTGGCAATGCATTTTTTGAATGAGCGCAGCAGTGGGAGGAGCTGCTCTAGAACTGGTAAAATTCCTCCTAGTTTGTTCTTGGTATAGCATAGGCTCACTTGGCAAAATAGCTGATAAACATGAAAGAAAGCCACAGTATCCATTTTTGTGCAGACATTTCAAAAAGCTCGTCACTGCTTCTGAATGTCAGCACGTTTATCCATTCTGATATACGTGTGCACTATGAAAACAGAGATGAAGAAGGTTATGGATTTTTATAGCATGCTACAAATTTTTGGTACCAGCAAGACCATTTGCACATACTATTAAAACTAGAAAATTCTATTTTAACCTCTAATGTCTTTTTAAACATAGCTAGCACATAAGTAAACAGCTGTGCTTATTATAGATCCTGAATGTAATAATAATAATAATTTAAAAATTTGATTTGAAGCTCACCGTTCCAAAGCATTCCTCTGAGATGAATTCTCTTGGCTCCCAGTAAAGGGAGTGGGAGCCAGAGCTGCTCATTTTCCTGGATCGGGCCCTACGAGAACAGTAGGTTTCTTCTTTAACAATGTCCAGTAATATTTAATACCCAGAAAATGCAGATTGCCAGCTGTTACACATCATCTCACAGCAATAACACACTGTGGTGTTTAGATCTTGTAGTTATTTTTGTCTGAGTGTTACTCAGGAAATTTGGAAGTTGTCAAGTAAATATTTGAGTGTTTGGCTTAACTTCTCTATTGGTACATCTGCTTGGAAACTTGATAATACTGATCAATATTTCAGAAAATTAAGCTAGGAAAGGTGATTGGAAGGATGTTTCTTGTATGTTTGTGCAAGCGCATATGCATATTCTATTCTGTTCTCCTTGCGCTGTAATAGCAAAACCTAGGAGGAATCCTCAACTTGGGAAGCAAGTTGGTGGCACTGGCTGAACCTGGGGGTTGTACGCTTCCCTTTGGTCCTGCCTGCACTGCACAAGGCTGAGCTGTGATGAATCTTTGGTTTGCCACTCCTGATTTTCTCCTTTTTCCCCTGTTTGTGTAGTTTGCGTGCACACGTGCATGTTTGTGGAAATACGGTGCCAAGCAAGACTGTTCCAGCAGGCAGTGCATAGGCATGAACCAGTGGAGCTTTCTTCCTGTTTTTTTTATTCCCCTTCACACCTGCCAGAGAGACAAAAAACCCCAGAGCAGTTACAAATGTAGTTGTCTATCCTTATAAATGCAATGAGCTCCTAACGGGACACCGGCTGACTGGCTGGAGCGCAGGAAGTGCCTGACAGCCGGGCTTTCCTTCAGAGAGGCTGAATCGAGCACTCCACTTTGCAGACTCCCAGGAAGCCATTTGGAGAGCATGTTTGCAACTGATGTTATTATACAGTATTTAAAGGGAAACAGTAAGACTCTCATGCAGGATGGGACTCCATCTGGACTATGAAAAGTGTATTGCTTAGCAACTAGCCGTTTACTGTTCTTCTCAATTTTCTTTTTTTTTTTTCTTTTTTTTTTTGATTACAAGTATATCTCCAAAGAAGTCTGTCTGGATTTTTTTTTTTACCCATTTAAAATACAAACAAACGAAAGACTCCAAAACCTAGAGCTCTCTTGTAACAGAATGGATGGCAATTCCTATGCGTCCATGCCCAAAATCAAGACTACAACCTTGCATACACCACTATGCATGACCATATAAAAAGACAGACTTTCCTGTAAGGCCCAGTTACCTGTGCCTAAGTGAATACTCTCTCTTCTTTATTTTCACTGGTTGTGATTTTTCATCTCCTAAAATAAGTGGCATATTTAAGCTAAGAGCTTCCTTCTTTTCCTATGCAAGCTAAGTAAGATGAAAGGGTAACTGATGTGTTAGAAACCGCCTGAGAATGGTCACATAGGAATTAGGGCTTCTCCCCCAAAAAGGTGGCAGGATCTGAAGTGCATCTACACCAATTCATGCAGTGTGGGAAATAAACGGGAGGACATGGAAGCCCATTGTGCAGCTGGAAAACTGTGATATAGGTGCCATCATGGAAAGACGGTGGGATGACTCAACTGGAGTGCTGCAATGGATGGCTGTAAACTCTTCAGAAGGGATAGGTAAGCAGGAGAGGTGGTGGGACAGCCCTGTATGTTAAGGAGTGTTTTGATTGTCTAGAGATTGACAGTGGTGATGACAGCATTGAGTGTTTATGGGTAAGAACAAAAGGAAAGCCAGCAAGGCAGCTGTCATGGTGGCAGTCTGTTACAGACCGCCCAGCCAGGATGAAGAGGCAGATGAAATGTCCTATAGGCAGCTGGGAGAAGTCTCACAATCCCTAGCCCTTGTTCTTGTGGGGGATTTCAACTTGCCAGGTGTCTGCTGGAAATACAATACAGCAGGGAGGAAACAGTCCAGGAGGTTCCTGGACACAGCTGGTGAGTGAGCCAACTAGGGAAGGCATTCTGCTGGACCTGTTGTTCGCAAACAGAGAAGGACTTGGGGGTGATGTGATGGCTGGAGGCCATCTTGGGCATAGCAAGCATGAAATGATAGAGCTTCCAACACTCAGAGGAGTAAGGAAGGGAGTCAGTCTCCCCACTTTGGACTTCCAGAGGGCAGACTTTGGCCTGTTTAGGAGACTGGTTGACAGAGTCCCGTAGGAAAGCAGTCCTGAAGGGCAAAGGTGTACAGGCTAACCAAAAGATTGAGCAACTTCTGAAAAGCGTGTAGTAACACAGGGTAACCCACTTGTGACTCCTGACTTCAAAACAGATCTTTTGGCCCCTGGCAGCAGTTATTTTTGCAGAGGTGGCTTGTAGGAAAGAGTTGGCTCTTACTCCATGAATAGTTTTTTTTTTTTGCTAGAAAGGCAATTATGGAGATAAATTGACATAAGATCATAATAGTATAAAAAAACACTTCTAGAAGCTGTAGGTTATTTCCTTCATTTTTGCAGAGATTATAAATCCTGTTTACTTTATAGTGGAAATGTTCACAGATTATTGGAAGCATTTTTCACTTCCCTTGATAGAGTACAAGGTTAGGATCCACTGGGCATGAAGCACCAGCATCACACGCTGCATTCTTCTGAAATAACCCTCCGAGTTGAGCCTGTGTGAAAATATTTGCTATCTTTAACACACATTTCAGAAGATGCCTGATTAATATTTAAACTGTGCTTGCTGGAACTGAACCTGGCTTTTCACTTGGTGTTTGCAGAGCACCAAGTGGAATAAGGGTCTGAATCCATGACTGATTTTGCTATTCATTAAAAAGAAAATAAAATCATTATGATATGAGGGGTTTTTTCTTTCCCCCTTTTTTTTTATGTGTTCCTCGTGTATTTATGTGTTTTGAAAACCATTTATTTTCTGTATGCCTTGGGATAGGGGGTGACACTAGTAGTGATTTGTCATTTGAAAAAAAAATTTATTGGTGTAAAAAGCTGCAGTATGCATACTAGACCCACAACTGAATTATTTTGGGGTAATGAGCTATTGTCTATCATCAAATGACCATAGTATCTTCTTAACATGCAGGAAATAGAAATTAAAATATATTAACATAAGTCTCCCCGAAAAGAACCTAACTTTTCTAGAAAATGACGAAAGAAGTATGAATGTTTACTTTGTGCACCGTAATTTTCCCTCTCACACTGTTTTTGACAATGCTGAACTATTTTTATTATTTTCTTAATATTTTTACTTTATGAAATAAATTTCTGGGATACACATTCTTTTTTATTTAGATGGGCTTTTCTTTTTTTTTTTTTTCCTAGAATCTGAGGTTATACGGTACTTCCTTTCTTACCATTGTAGTTTTTCTATTTTTAACATGCAGGACAGCTATTCCAGCACAGACAAACAAAAAAAAAAATTTAGTTTTGCTCAATGGATTTCTTGTCACGCATGTGCAAAAAGCTTCATTTGCCTCCAATTTAAATTTTTGTTTTCCTCTGGTGACTCATTTTGCTGCATCTGTGTTTATTCTATAACCTGTGGATAAGGCATGTTTTCCTAGCTGGGAGCTGACTGGGCTTTTGCTGATGACTGCCATGTGTTGGTTTAGTCTTGCATGCAGTTCCGTCTTGATTTTTCTAAAGCTCTGACTGTCAGCATTTCCCCAAGGTGCTCCACGCAGCCCTTCTGGGAAGCCCTTCAGGTAGAGTTCCTCTTCAGGCTTATGGAAGACATCACAGATGCTTTGTCCTTTTAAACAGAAATTATTTCTCTTCAACAAATACGCACACTTCACTCGTCTCGGTGATAGATGATTTATCATTCTAGTTCATCTGTTGCTTTATAGATTTTATTTTGGTCATAGTGACTTGATCCGTTTGGGGGGTTTTTTTGGTCTTTTGCAGTTTCTTCTTGATATTATTTTGTTAGGTATCTTTTCAATGAGTTTCAGCTTGCATCACTGTGGTTTCTGACTGATAGGAAGAGGCTTATACACCAGAAAGACTAATGACAAGAAAGAAGCTGAGTGAACACTTTCTAAGATAAATTTCTAGGCAGTAAGCAATGTGAGTTTGAGAACTTTTTTTATCTATGAGAGACTAAACTTTGTTCAAGTATGCCAGTTCTACCTACACTGTAAATATTGTCTGTATATTTTATTTCTTCTTACTATTATTGTAGAAAGGGAATGCATTAATGTAGTTGAGGCTTTCATAGCTATTAGATGTGCACAAGAAGATTTCCTACTGGTGAGGCGTGTAGTGGCTTTACTGACATGATGTTGTGAGCATCTCCAGGGGATGAAACCCAATGAACTAAAAAGAAACACCTGGAAAGCAAGAGCAAAGACAGGTGAGCATTGCTGTGCTTGGATTGGTGCACCCGCTAATTGGATCGTCATGAAGCACAGCTGATTTGTGTTTGCGAGACCTTCTTAAGCTAGGAGTAAAGGTAGGAGAAGGGTTTGCCACCTTTTTAGAGCAAGAGCTGCTGGCAATAGGAGAACAGTGAAATCTTGCTGCTGGATAAAGTGAGTTTTTTTTAAAGTCCTCTAGTCTGGCTTTTTGCTCTGGTTTTTCCTTGCCTTCACCCATCTTGTCTTCTCTCTGAACTGCTTCTCAACAATTAATATCTGGCGTTGAGCCATTTGAAATAATTTCTCTTGTATGTCTTGTGAATACTGAAAGGATTTATTTTTGGTTGTGACAAAGTTGACTCCTTCTCTGTGTGTTCCCCTGGGCAAATAGAGGGCCTGAACTTTCCTGAGGAGGTGAAACCGTCTTAAAAATTAATGGGAGTTTTACCCAAACAAAAACTGTAAAATTGACCCTGTGTCTTGCAAGAGGTTGTATCAAGCTGTAAATAAGTAGGTCAGGCTGTGGATTGTTGATATCTAGACCTGTGGTTTTCACTGTTCAGTGGCTATTGGGTGATGCTTAGCAGAGTGTAACCTGTGTTTTGTTAGGAAGTGTTGTCTTGGTGGTGTTTAAGATAAAATGGTTTTTTGTATCGAACACCAAATGACTTGTGCCGTGTAAAAATCTTTACCCTTTAACGTTTGCTTAGGAACAGTTAGTATGTTTCCGTTCTCTCAGAATACTGCAATGGTAGAATCATTCTGAAAATTATTTTAATACAGTTTTGTTTGTAAAAATAAATATAGCCATTAGAGGAAATATTCTCCCCCCATTCCCAACCATGCCCCCCTCCCATGTACCTGTCTGGGGCATTCAGAGGCTGTTTTGTGCAGCGGGACCTCCTCCCTCTTGAGGTTGGAAAAGCAGGTGTGTTATTAACTTTTTGAGTTGCAGTATTACAGACTTAATCTCATGGTAGACTGCCTTAATTATCTTTTTTTCAGTTAGGGCTTGCTACTTTATTAGAGGCTGCTTGTGGCTTTGTCTCCTTTGTTCTTAGCAGGCTTCAGTGTGAAATGTTTGTGTAAAGCAACAAGTCACTCCATGCTGCTGTGACTCTGTGGGATGATAGATTTCTCATTAAAATGAAAACTAAGCTTTATTTACAACCTTCCCCCAAAAGGTTCTGGTGAAGATAGTTGAGTACAAATCCATTCCTTCAGAGTCTCTATGTTCCTCCATTTCAAACTGGCTTGATAACGTGGTGCGCAAAAAGGACCTGTGTCGATGCTGCTGCAAACCTTTGGCTTAATGGAAAATAAGCACATGCAAATTGCTTAAGGTTGGGAAAACAAGAGGAAGCTCTATGTATCTTTTTCACTGCAGTGTGTATACGAACAAATATTTGGGATTCTGATGCAGAAAGGCACATTGCAGCTCTGGCTCTCCATGGCTGCAGCAGACTAACTGCGAGCTGCTGGGGATGCAGTGGTGCCAGGTTGCTGTCTGTGGGTTCATGGATGTGTGTATCAGCCCTCTCGCATGACTGTGTGCCCAGATCCCATTGCTGCTGTATATTGGCTACCTCTGACAACTGAATGAGCTCTGAAATGATAGCAACTGCTTTAAAATGTCTGCTGTTTAAAATGCCTTCTACCAAATTGCTTGTCTGTCACTGCAAAAAGGAGTAGCTATTTCAGCTGCTACCAAAGTCTTTCTGCATACAAAGGCTGCTGCTCTCCCATTCTACACGTGCCGTTGCAGTGTACAGACCCAGTCAGCCAGGCTAATCACAAAAATGAGAGGAAAAAGGCAATCCTGGTTACTCTTTTCTTTGGCATTTCCCATCCAGACTTTCTTATAAGTTTTTGGTCTGGAAATATATGGGATGAAGTGGATTGTACTGCGTACAGCATCAGCTCTGAGTGTTGTGGGTAGGGATACTTTCTAGGAAGGGAATTAGTCAGCTAGCACTGAGTAAAGGGTGGAAGATGGAATGTTGTGGCTGGAGTGTACTCTTGTCAACTGAGTGTACTGAAATACCTATAGTGGAAGCAGGCATAGCATCTAAAAGAGGTTTACTGTGGAACTCCTTTCTTTTCATAACAAAAACTTCAGGACACTGTTTTATACTTTGCTATATGGTAGGACATCTTCAGTCAGACAGAGAGCCTAAGCAAGTTCTATCAAACCCAATTCTCTAAGTCTTCGTTAGTTATTTTTACTGTCAGTTCTCCTCTGTCCTCATGGATGAATTTTTGCAAAACAAGTTGTGAAGTAACTGATCAGAAAAGATCATCTGTGGGACCCCAAGTCTGTTCTCGAGGGTGGTAGATGGAGTAAAATGGAAAGTATTCATGTGCTTGGCATCTAAATCTAGGCTGTGTTTGCTGCCAAAGGTATAGCTACAGCTGTTGGCTTTGCTTGGGAAGCAGATACCACTCAAGGGTAAAGATGAGGCAAGTCAAGAACAAAGGCAAGAGCCAGTGCCAAAGAGTTCTGTAACTCACAGAATAATTTGCTTTACGATGCTCTTAATATTTTATCATTTTAATGGCAAGGATATGAGAGCTGTTCTGAATAATCCTATATTATATCACTGTATAGGCACTTTTCGGTAGGTGATATAACATTAAGTCAGATAGGTTTTATAGACTGTATTTTCTTTATGAAGTAGGAAGAGCTGGGGAATACTAAAAAAAAAAAACACAACACCCCCAAACCCATAAGCTTGAGCCCTAGTGAATTCTCATATTGCTGTCTACCAGTCACATCCTGGATTTGTCGTAATCTGTAACATGAAGCCTTTCAGAGCCATACAGCTTGGCTGCAGCAGGCAGTTCACAACCTGAAAGGCAAGAATATTCCCAGGGAGAGCTGTGGAGCTGTGCTGTGAAACTCTCTAGAGTTTATAGAGATGCACTTACATGTTGCCATATTTAAACTCTTAAATTTTGCTGCTGGTCCCAGGATATGTAGAATGATTCTGCAGAGACTATGCATTAGGAGATTATCCCTTACTTGCAGGAAAGGAAACCTAGGTTCCTATATGGCAGAGTCCCCAAAGAATGCTCAAAAAAAACCAGGCAATGTCAAATGCTGCTGGCATCAAAATTGAGGACTTGCACCATTTGGCAAGAGTAAACGTGCTGGGTTTTTTCATCTCAGCCTTACCTGAATTATGAAGATCTGCTGAGAGGCTCTTTTCCCTCTCAAGAACCTACAGATGCTTGGAAATGGAGAAAATCTGGCATCTGCAATGTGACAGCATCTAGCACAATTAATTCTTAAATTTAAAGCTAGGGAGTGGAAAAGACTTGTACGGAAAAGTGCCTTTTTTTCAATATGAGAAATAGTATGTGTGGTTGTGTAAGCTCCGGGAGCTCTGAAAGCAGTTAATTCTCAGCAACTATTTTTGGCACAGGATTGTTTAGCATAGTGACAAAGGTTCAGGAGCACTTGCCTGCAGATTTAAACAGCCTGAACAGCTGATGTAACTTTCAGATTTTTTCCTTTTTTTTTTTTTTTTGGACAGTTGTCTGACTAGTAGTGTGTGAAGCAAAGTTAAGGTAAAAAAGAAAAAGTCAAAGTCTTTATGTTTTGCTGACATCATAGACTAATTTACAGATTTACACTTTGCAACAGCTGGCTTTAAATAGCCTTGCCAGCAGCTGGAATTCATTATAACCTTGACCTCAGGACCGGTACCCTCCCATTGAAGTTATAGTGGTCTCTGGCATTGAAGACACAATGGTCTGAGCTTTAGTAAGGCAGAATCTCAGCTTTGTAGGCATGGGAAATAGCAAGCTTTGATAAATAAGCACTGATGGGGGACCTTTCTCAGCTCTTTCCTGGGGTTGCAAGCTCAACTCTGGAGCTGTGATTCTGAATATCCTGAATATCCTTTCCAGGCGAGTTCCTATACCCTGCTTCAGAATAGGGCAAACTCCTGGGGTGTGATGTACGTCTTTGAAGCCCTCAGCTACCTAAGTTGTTTGGCTGGAGCTGCTCCATAAGCTGCAGGACTTTCATAGAGACTTACTATAAGCAAGGGCAGATCTGGGTAAAGCTAAGCTAAATGCTGCTGAGACTGCTGGTCACCCCTCAAAGGGAGCGTGGGGCACTCAGCAGTGGAAAGGAGATGGAGAATGGGATGGATTGTACTCCCTTCACCTTTATTTTCTGTGCCTCGTGAATGTAACCTTAATGTTATTGGGTGCATTTCATTAATTTTAACTTTGCTCTTAGGATGCCAAAGTTTCGGTTTTTTTTTTCCTTTCCTAATGAAAGCCTTTCAAGGATCTCATAACTAGATGCTGAGGAACCGGGCCACAGGCATTTATGGGTATGCCTAGAAAACAAACGGTGATGCTGAGGTGACTAGCAGAAATGTTGATAGAAGGCAGGATTGTGGGGTAGTTTTGAGCTGTTTCTTTCGACCCGCTTAACTTGAAAAGGTTAGGCTGAGTTAAATATGGCTTTCTGCAGCGCTGCTCGGGAGACAACAGTGGTCCCCACTGAGGTATTGCACTGGTGTAAAGATTAGACTCTAGCTTCTGTTTACTTGTCAGCAACTGAGAACTTTACTGAGCTTTTTTTTTTTTTTTTTTTTTTTTTTTTTTTTTGCCAAATGCTATTTGTGTTGTTCTGACATTATTTCAATTTTATATATGAATAAACCCGAAACCAGCAGACCACAACATCTCCGGAAAGTAGGCAGGCAACTTTTTGATGTTGCTTTATGGCTCTGAGATAAATTGGGGTATCAGGAGTTTGTGATAATTATAAATGAAACTGCGTTTGTCCTTGCTGATGCCCCTAACCCAACATAAGATAATTTACATGAAATGTACTCCCACTGTCACCTGAAATCTGGAGAAATAAGACTAAGTTTTAGCAAGACTTATGGTGTAGTTTTTCTATCTTGATATCAAGAAAAAAGCTAGAGGAAAAATAAAAACACTGTAGAGCTTACTTTTGCATTTGGGATTTATAGCAAGCAGGTGATAGCTTAACAATTTAGGGGCAATCCCTAGTCCAAGCTGTAGAAGCTGAAAACTACTGGACACTTTCTTGTCATCAGGAATGATTAGTAAAAGCAGCAGGCTTTTCACAGTATAGTTTTTCTCTCTTAATTATGACTGATTAGTTTGTGCAGGCTGTCAATACTATAAATTTGAGTTTAATAGGATGTGCTATCTGATTTTGGTCAGGATGCTTTTTTGTGTTTTGTTCACATGATTCACATGACATTTTCAGAAAGAAATGAGTATGCCAATATTAACAGAGTTTGAATGCCAATGTCTCTTCACGTTTTCATAGATCTTTAGGAATTTGTGAACTAGAAAAAGGCTAAAAGTTCACAAAGAAATTGAAGACCTAAAAGTAACACTAAGAAGCTGCTGCTTGTAGCTTTATTTCCCAACAAGGTATACCTGTCCTCTCTTCTTTGGCCTCTCTACAGCTTATGAAAAAAGTCAAGGTTAATGGTCCTCTGATAAAACACATGCTAAAGGCTTATCAGAAAGCAGATGCCTATGTTTAAGATAGTGTCCTTAATGTATAGTAACTCTTCTCTAAATCTAAGAAACAAAGTGCCCTTTAGCTGCTGCGGTTCTTTTCAGGGATGCAGATTGGTTCGTGGTGGCTCTGGCTATTCTGACTGCATATGTTTCTGCTTTAGAAGGTGCAAGTCTTTAATTTACTTCTGCTGTAGCAATATTCTGTTCTTCTCAAAATATTCAAAAAACATGTCAGCAAGCAAAGTATATTTATTGGAAATGGGGTTAATAGGGTATTTGGATGCTGCAGAGTGAGTTGTTTTCTCACCTTTTAACCATTTGGTTTAAAAAAACCCTAATTTTAAAAATCTGGTAATTTCTATGTAATGATCTATCAACATGGAGTATGATGAGGAAGCTGAAAGAAAAATGGTTTCCAGGTTATGTGCTGTCATGCAGTAGAGATGCAATCATGGGTTAGGCAAAACCACTGATCTACTTTTTTTAATTTGTCCTTTTTCTTTTAAATTGAAGCTACTAAATGCGGCTAGCTAATTTGGCCAAATAATATGGAATAATGTTCTGTAAGTATTTCCTAGTATGATGAACTGGTCTATTTTAATTAGCAGCTGCTGTGCTAGCTAGGGTGAGACTTCAGCTGGAGCAGATCTAAACTAAGCAGTGCCTGTTCTAATGGCAACCACTGGCCTGCCTAAACTAGTGCTTTCTCTGCTGCTGCAGGTAGAAGTCCTGTGATAATGTCGAATTGGGGAAATTGCTTGCCATAGATTGCTGAGGACCCTCTAATTATTTGATATCAAAAGCTTTGTATCTTTAAAAATCAGATTAATTAGTATGTGATTAAATACTTGAGCAGGTTTATTATCCGGAATATCTGTTGTTGTGAAACAGAACTTAAAATCAAGAAGGGGTGAGGGACTGATACTTTCCAAAAGCCTGAAGGCATAAGACAAAAGAAAAAAAAAAAGTGGAGATTTTCTACCCAGTTCATGACAAAACCATGGGACATCAGTATCAGGACAGAACATCACAAACTGTTTCTAAATGCAGAGGGTAATAGAAGCATTGCATTCAGAAGTGAAGTTTCTAAGAAGAAAACACTTTCCACTGCCCTCTGCTGACTGCAGGCTATGTAGTGATGCTGGTTCTGCTCAGCTGCGTGGAGCTGTGTGTGGTTTGGTTTTTTGGGGGGGTGTTTTTTTGTTTGTTTGTTTGGGGTTTTTTTGGGGGTTTTTTTGTGTTTTGTTTTTTTTTTTTTTACAAAGCCATGCACTTGAGAAGTAGCTGCTAGCTGCTTTGTGAATGGAACTGTGAAGGTGAGTCATACTTTGCAGATAACTTTTTGCTGCAGGTGCTACTATAATATCTGAAGGCTTTTCTTTCTGCTCACCTGCAATGAGCTATGATATATTGGCAGATGTCAAAAGCTTTTTCGAGGTGCCTTTGACTGCCAGGTTATATCTGCTACTTAATTTTGGTGTGCTGTCTTTGTACCTCTGCTGCTTGAAACCATGTGAATTTGGGGCTCCTAGAAAAGTATGAAATACTGTTCTGCACTATTTGTGTGGCACAATGTCTATTTTATCCCAGTCACTGAAGAGAGAGGGGGCGGAAAAAAAAGCCCAACACAAAAATAAACTCCTCAGGACAGAAGTTTGCCCTGGCTTTTCCAGAACAGAATGAATAAAACTTTGGAGAGTAGAGGGAAAAGTAGGTTTTAGTGGTACAGCATCTTCACGCCTGCTCAGCCCTGGGCTGTTTTGGGATCAAAACTGTCTTTAGGGTACTTCAGCGTGAAGGGTCTATAACTTTCCTTTACAAACAATACTAGTGCTGACTGGGTTTAGGATATGATGTGAGAGTAACACAGCTCCTGGTTGCTAACTGTGCTGTGGATTGTTGGGGAGCCTTGACTAAAAGATTAAATCCTTCCCCTGTAACTGTCTATAGTCTGGATCTAGTACCAGGTTAGGAGAAGCAGTGTTATTGAAGCAGAAGGTTGGGTCTGACTCCAGTGCTACAAATTAGAGCAAGAAAAATAAGGTAATTGTCAGTATTATAAGAATTATAGCCCTATATAATGTTTCTGAACATTATTATCTTTCTAATATTATTCTAGTATTTTTTTGTCCTCAAATTCCGTAGTGGCTCTGTGCTTTAATTTAAACCAGAAATGTCAACATCCTGCAGTAGTTTCTCTGAAACAACTTATCTGGGTGCTGTGTGCAGACAGAGTGGTGTGGTCCAGCGCCAGGCGCCTTCATTTTCTAAACATAAAAGCCGTCAGTAGTTGAAAGCTAGGCTGGTATTACAGGCCAAATAATAATGACTCTGGGTCAGTAGGCATACTTCAGTAAATATCACTTGGTTAGATCAGGTCTCAGAAGCAGATGAATCACAGCAAGATGCTTCCCAGGTCGGTCTTTTATCTCATCCTGAGCTCTGTGCGATGGGGCTGAGTGTTACCCTGCAGCTTAGGTTAGCTACCATCGGCCCATGCCGGGGAATTCATGGGATGTGTCCATCGTCGGCTCTCAGGATCTGCTGAGTCCAGGGGCCTCTACATCAGTGACACAATTTGGAAGGTTATATGGCTGCACAGTGGGAATGCACCTGAGGGCCAGGACATGGATGGGTAATGTAGGTTCCCCGCTTCTCACACCTGTGGTGTCCAGGATGTTCAGGTTATTGGCTGAAGGCATAATTCTGTATGAAATGGTTGTCTAGCCTCTGCATCCCTAAATCAGGTCAGTAATCACAGTTAAACGTAGCTTGGAGGAAGGCAGTTTATGAAAGTCTTTAGCAAGAAATGTGGTAGCAAAAGCTGTGTCAACATTAGACTGTACAGTTCGGAATACTTCCCCAGATGGAGCACTTGAAAAATTGCAGTTATCACTGATTACAAAAGGTGACCTTGTAAAGGAAGGTAAACCCTAAGAATTCACTTCCAAAATAATGTTTTGCTGCTCTGTTCTAAAGAAGGGAAAAACCTTGGTCTGGTTATGCTTTATATGTTCAAAACATTTCTGTTCAATTAGTTCCAGCATGTTTTCTAAATTAAATAAATCAACTGTTGCTTTTTCTTGCAAGAAAAACCCTTTAGAGGAAGGTTCATGGAATTTTACCAATTTTAACTTTGGCTGCTCTTTTCTGTCTGTTGCACACATCTGATAATTTTTTTTTTTTTAAATCTTTTGACCTACAGAACGAACCCCAAACGATGAGATATGATTGCTTATACATTATTGGCTGCTCCTTTATTTTACGCTGATACCCTTAATTCCTCCTGGATTTGGGACTGCACAATACCTTTCAGGATCAATGGCTCCAGAATTGCATTTCAAGGCTGTCGTTTCCCTCAGCACCTAAATTATTGACAATGGTGGTAGAGGGGAGTTTTATTTTGAAAGCAGACTTACAGTTAAAATATAATTGTCATTGGTTTTGTTGATAGAAGGATATATTTTCTGGATACATCTGTCTATTGACTGACTTGAATTAGCTATTAACCGACTTAAATAACTATCTACTATGTTAATTTCTATTAAATGAGTACAGTTAATTTAGAAATTATTCATCTTGCAAGCTAACTGCCAGCTCTGTAAACAGTTATTGGTACAATTGTGATGACGTCTTTCGAGCATCCATTTGATCATTGGAAATGGAGCTCTGCAAGCTAATTTAAACCCGCTTTACAATACATTCGCAAAGTCTAATTGATTAGTACTTAGTGACTGTTCTGTCATTCAGGTATGGAAATAGCATGCAGGTTATTAAATCTATCCTGGTAGATAAAATGGTATCGCCTTTTATCTGACCTGAAGTCAGATGATGGGAGACTGGGTGCTTGCAAAGAGAGCTGTAAGTTGTAATTTTCACATTGTCATTTCTTCTGAAGAGGACTGCAAATTAACAGTGTTTTAAAGGAGAATTCCTTTCCTAGTAGGCTGCTATAAAGTTTTGAAGGTGTATTCTTAATCAAATTGGAACTATGAGTTTGGGTTTGGACTAAATACGCTACACTTCAGGGAGAATTAATATATCTTCCTGCTAGTTCTGATATCAAGCCAAGGTCACGTGTTGCCTTTGTAGTCAGAGAAACACAAGGAACACTATTAGAAAAATCACGTTTTGTCAACCACCACTAATGAATATTTTTAATTTCTGATTAATGAACGTAATAGGATAAGAATGTGATTTTTTTTTCTTAAGTTTTCATTTATCTTGTGTGAAAAATTACTACAGAGATGAGTCTCTAAAAAATATTACTAGGAGCTTTCATATGAACTAGCCCCCAAGTCTTCTTTCCAGAAGTGTATCCTTCCATCTCATGAAAGATAGACAAGGAATTGCCTTTAAATGGAATGGGCTTTCCCACCCTTTTGATAAACATTTCTGTCTACAGAGCTGCAAGGTGCTGCTTCCGTGCTGTGATAGCCGTGGCCTTCTGGTCAGTCAGAGGTTTCCCTGACCTTTTGACAGAACCTGTGAATAGAATTTGAGGGGATCTGCGGTTATTGCAGTGTCTCCCAGTTACACCTCCACGCAGAAGCACATAGGGACTCGAGGGAGCGTGTCGCTCCTTGTGTTTCTCTAGCTCTTCTCATTAGTTCTGCAGGGCTCTAACTCTGCTCAAATTCAGTGGAGAAACCTCTTCAATTGAAGAGCCATGGAAAAAGAAAAATTTCAATTTAAAAGGAAGTATTAGAAAGTGATCTGTCGGATTGCAATCTCTTATTCAGAAAATCAGAGACCATTGCAATTGTGCAGTACTACCTGAGAACTAAACCCCAAATCTTTAAAATAAAGTAGCCTGAAGTTGTTTACTTACTCTAGTGGGCACTTGAAGGCTGTGTTTTATGTTTGTTTTAATTTTTTTCTATTATGACCTAGTTGTAGGGTAGTTACATGCCCCAAGTTGCTTGAATATTGTTTGAGGCTCACTAACTCCTGTGCTCAGGCAGGACAAGGGAAGCTGCAGTTAACAGAAAAAAGAGCTAGTTCCTTGCTTTTACAGTTTGATAACTATTTGGGGAACTTGCTGTCCTTTACTATATTTACATATGTTCCGACTTGCTGCCAAAGCTGTTTGTATTCTAGTTTGTCATTATTATCCATGTCTTTACTACAGTTCTGGATGCTGCTCTGTAAACTGTTATTACTCTACCAAATATTCAGTGTATATAAGTAGTAATAAATATGAGTGTGTATATTATATAAAAAGTATTTTGGAAAGATAACAGAATGTTCCCGCTCCCCCAAGCTGAGCACACTGGTTGGTCTGCCAGAGCATCAATAGCATCATGCTCGTTCTGGTTCTAGAAGAGAAATAAACTTGATCTCCAGTTTCCTGAATTGAGGGTACTCATAACTCATCCTTAACATAACAAGCAAACCACTGTTGGCATTACCAGCACCCAGTTGAGAGGAAAAATTGATCAGGTCCATGAGAACAGTTCTGCCTCTTGAGTCCTGGGGAGGATTTGGGGCTGGGACAGCTCAGAGGGAGGCACAGTGTGGGCCCAGTTCAGAGCTCGGTGGTCCAGGGAAGGGAAAATGGTTCACAGCCATTGTTACCATAGCATTTTACGTTGACTAGTTTGAAGTCCTTGCCACATTTTGTATAGGTTTTTGAGGTGCTCAGCTCTTACCCATACATAGGATGTAAAATCTTGGCCCTTAATTCTGGGTTTGAAACAACTTGAGAGGTCAGACCCCTTACTTAACAAGATGTTTCCATATCTAACCTGTACTAATGCAAGGCTCCTTACTTAACACTTCTGATAATGAAGAACAGTTGTTCACCAGGTGTACTTCACTTTGTAAATCACCTTATCTTCAGCACTCTGTGTCAGGAAAATGAAAGCCAGATCCATTACATCAAACCATGTTCTAACCTATCAGATCATATCACCAGGCTTTTCTTCCCTTGTGGGTAAATAATGATAATCTAGTGCTGTCCCTAGTACAGGGTTATAAAGAAGGTCTTTCACACGCAGGTGTACCGTTTATCTATTGCTCAGAGCCGTGCCAATGCGTGCGGTGAATCTGCTTTCCGGCAGGAGTCCCTGTTAGAGGGATGTGACATTTATCAGAACGATAGTGAACGCTGTTGTATACATGAAGAATGTAGGAATACGGAGAGTGAAGATCTTATTTTTGTCCTGGTGCCCTGTTACAACCATTACTGTCAAGTCTGTGGTGTGGTGTCCTGGTGAACCCTCCACCTACCAGGATTTTCAGAGCTGTTGGCATCTTCCCATTTCAGACTGAAATATTCTGTGCTTCCTTCTTGCTTTAAAAATTGTGAGATTTCTCTTCTTCCTCTTGAGAGACTGGATTACACTGGCTGTCATTTTACTTGACTGCTATTAATTATAGCAGTGGGAATAAATTCTTTTTTTGCTAGAAATTGTTTCAAGCTTTACATTTACATAGCAAATTTGAAAGATTAAAATCAGTTTAGGAATTTGGCTTTATGACCAGGGCTTTGCTTCCTGTTACTCTGTGAATACTTCCTACAGGAAATCAACAGTAGATTTCAACACAAAGGCACAAATTATTCCACGTTGTTAGTTGTATGTTTAAGTGTATGTATACTGACTTTGTAATTCTCCAGTAACTATATGGTTTTTGTATTTTTTTCAGGTAAAATATTCAGTTTTCCCAAGTACAAAAGTCATTCTTTTGGAAAAAAATTAAATATTTTTAAAATTAAAATCAGGACATTGAGACCTTCTTTCTCCTGTGCTGTTCTAGTAAATGCTGTTACAGGATGTTCTATATCAAGTATACATGCACTCCTACATGATGCTTTTTGTTCTGATTGACTCCTCCTGTTATAAAACTCTGA